>NC_091209.1:22275728-22313228 GCF_040958095.1 Procambarus clarkii
ATTTTATTCCTTCGTTCATTCATTCTTTTGAATTGAATATATTTCTTTGTTTCACTCTTTTTTTCATTCACTCCTGCACTTATTAATGCCAAGCTTTTTCCTTCAATTATCATTTTCTGGTTTACTTCATCAATTCTCTGATTTATTTCCTACCATCGTTCCTTCCTTTTTTTTTCTTCCTTCATTTTTCCTACATTTATTATTCCTTCCCTCCTTCTATCTTTCATTCAGTTATTCTTTTTTTCGTTATTTCTTCATTCTTTTTTTTACCTTCCTTCCTTGTATCCTTCATTCAACATTTTCTTCCTTCATACACATATTCATCATTGCTTCCTTCCTTCCTACCTTCCTTCCCTTCGCCTTTTCCTACTTCATTCCTTTCTTATTTCCTTCCATTTTCCCTTCTTTCTTCCAAAGACCCTTCATTTTATTGCTCCTTCCTTCGTTCCATTTTTACTTCCTCTCTTCTTTCAAGCTTTCATTCATTTATTGACTTATTCTTTACCTCCTTCGGTCGTTCCTCTGCTACTTCCCTCTACTATATTTCCTCCTCCAACTGTTGCTCTCCTGGCTTATTATCTCCCATTTGCCCACATCCCACCTACAAGGCCACTTGCAGTCTCTCTCTCTTGGACTTGACTCCATAATTTTCTACCTGTTCCACTTAAGATATTTTCCATTCCACAGTTCCCGCTTCCTCAATTCCGCACCACCACTTAACCTGTCAACGGTCTCTCTGTCTCCCTCCCTCTCTCTGACCTCCCTACCCCCTACTTCTCCACGCTCCTTTCTCGCTACTTGACTGGCCTAGACCTCAAGGGAAATCCGGATCCGGCAGCGGGCGAGTCTCTGTAGGAGGGAGAAATGTTCATCTCTTATTATGCATTGTTGGTAAAATTTCTCCTCTCAATTCATTTATCTTTTATATGTGGTCTCTTCCTGAGGTTCTCAAACGTGTCTTTGCTTTTCCTTTGACTTTTGGCTCTTTGATCTATGCAACTGTATGTTTTTGATCTTTGTGTATTCAACTGAGTGCTAACTTATCTTCCTTTCTCTTTCCCTTCCTCCTCTAGTATCTATGTTTTATTACTTTTCACTCTCGATTCGTCGGATATTCGAGAAATCGGAGTGTCACGTCTGTATCAAGTGAGTCACTTTTCCTGGGATTTGGAAAGAGCCTAAATATAAAGAATATATATATATATATATATATATATATATATATATAAATATATACGTTCACAAGGAAAGAAATGTTGCCAGAATACGAAGTGATCCATTCAGCGAGGTCAAAGTATTCTGCTGATGACTCTCATTGCCGAACGCCGTCTATGCTAAGTTTCGTTCGTAAAGATTCCATCGTTTAGTTTAGAAAATTTTGTATCTAGTATCATTCAAGAACACATAAGCATCAAACGCTTCGTTTACTAATAAATTCCACTCCGAAAGGCAGTGTTGTCGAGGAAACCTTTGCAAACTATTCAGCTCCAATGATTATTCAGGTGTGTGTCTTCAACTCTTTGGGTCCTCGACTTTAATGTCAAAGTCTTCCCCATAGTGACCTGTGTTGACCTTCCTTCGGCCTTCACTTTCCAATTTCCGCACCTGAGGTCGTCTTGGCTCAGGGTTCTGTTGCCTACTATTTGTTCACCAACTTGTTTAAAAATTCTCAAAACTCAAGTATTTAATTTGGCGAGGTATCTATCTCTATCTTATTATTATTCAAAGAGAACATCGGCTTTTGTGATCTAGTTATTCGCTGTCTGAGGTAACTGTGGATCATCTTAATTGAATTAAGGAATACGTGCCTTGGATATTGAATATTCTTAATGTGTTTGATTTCACGATTTCAGGAATTCAGGGAAATGTCAGAACTCTAATGAGTATCTCAACGATAGCTAATCTCCTCTTCTGCGGAGTTTAAAATGAAAAGAAGCATAGCTCGGAAAGAGATTAGTGACAGGTGATGTTAAAGATAGTAATCTAGGTCGCAAATGATCGTAAGAAGAATGATTGACAGATGCTGTCAAAGCTGCCACAATAGCAGGCAAGAAATAGAACTCTCTGTTGACTGCAACAACAACATAAATATCAGTTATTTCAGCGGAGGTTCATAATTATCTGCATTGTATTCAAGGAGTTTCAGAAGACTTAAGATAAGCAAGGTTAGGTCTCACTTGATAGCACTGATAAGAACCCAAGATGAATATATGTTCAACAGATACTTTAAACCTAAATTTTGTATGGTGTGATGGCCTTAATAAGGTTCACAGAGAGGAGTGTTATTTACCATTAGATGTCTCTGATCAGTTTGATTAATTATATTGTCAGTGGGAAATATTTCCCACTTACAGTATAATTAATTACGTAATAAACATTTTAAGAATATAGCTAAGAGGATTCGCCCTTTGTATAATCAATAACTTTAACTAAAACGCGCAATAGCTACATTCTTAAATCATGCGCCAACATTCTGGAACAACCTTCCCACTTTGTTATGAGACGAAGCTACGTACCTGTTGATTCTCATTATTAATCAAAGTGAAAGAAATTACAGTTAACATTGTTAAGGTGATTAGATTATTGAAATTAAGTTAATCTTGAGGCCAGAAATAATTTAATAGCCACTTCCGATTTGAGTCAGTCGCTAACTTCATTCACAAACGAGAGATGGAGAAGGCCATCTTGCACCACGCTAACGAGGTTGCTACGACACGAGTTGACAAGAGTGTCAACAACTGCACGATTACACCTTACTTCATGGAAGGCCGTTTAGAAGTCCATGTTCGACGTGCCACGATCCGACCCGTAAATAACCTCAAGGTTTTACCGTGTTTGTAGTATCTAGATAATATAATATGATCGGTTACACAACAAGGTGGAGGGTCGATTACGCGAATGACGACTAAATACAAGCGTAAACCAAATCAACTCTAATTGTAAACAGTGAAAATATCAATATAAATTATGTATTTCTCTCTCTAACTCTACACTGTCGGCAGGTGGAGACGGCTTGTTTATCTGTAGCCACTGCTATTGGGGTACATGAACTCTCGTGCTTAGCCATCGCAAAGCTACTCCACAAACAAGGTCGCCAATTTGGCAGGCCTCCCCCCCCCCCCCCCCTTCAGCCGCTAAATATTTGTGTACGTTAGGCTACGTTCCTAATCTTGCAGTGCGCCTCTGACCACACTAAAATTAATGACACCACATCTCGGCACAGTGTAAATGTGTATACTCAGCTCCCTGCCCTAGGATAACATGCCACGCCAGATGAAAAGGATAATATGATACACCAGATTATTATATATAAACATTTAATAATCAACATACAAATAACATAAGACAAATAAATGAATGAAAGGGTTGAACCTTGACAAAACTCACCTGGAATTCCATGTTGTGAGTCGGGAACGAACCCAACTGCACTACCGGGACACAGCTCAGAAATTATTATCATAATCACTGTCATACAATTACTGTATCATAATTTATCCATTGTGCCCCATTATATCTCTCAAGATATAACAAGGGAACAAGATTACAACTGCTTATTCTATACTTAGATGCTAGCCACTAGTTTTGATACCTGAGAAACCAAACAAACCGATGTTTTCTTTGTTAGTATATCGTAAGCTTTAAAACTCCCGCGGGGCTACATGCTTAACATCCTGTTACACAGGACTCCAGTAAACAGACACCATCTTGAAAAAAATCGTCTACATCCCTCCTTGTTATAAGTCTAAGTACTGCCATGGCGACCAAGGCTGGCGCATGCATCTGGGGCACACAACTATGCTGGTCACATAATTACGACACATCATAATATGGCAGCAATGGAAACGTAAGAAAATTGTTACGTACCTTGAAGATTGGTGATTTTTTGTCCCACGATGATCAAACCAACAACTTACCTGAAAAACCATTAAAACTAATTATTTATCATGGCAAAGAGTGAGCACTCAGTCATTGTTTTGTGAATCCACAAATCATGATACGACTTCATGCTCCTTTACAAAATAACCTTGTGGAAACGGATTCATATTCTGAATTTAATGATAGGAATGCGATATGAATTCTGCGGCTAGTCTTAGCGATGTGCGTAGTATATTGGAAGCATTTTCTAGGTTCAGGTGACATCTGGGGTGTCGTCCCCTGGTATCGTGTGGCTCCATACTGTCCGTTATGGCGCATATAAATGTTGATAGAAATATATGTGTGTATGCAATGTAATAACAGAATATTTTGATATTTTATTGTTATCAAAGATTATTTGTACTGTACTGTATTTGTACGTGACATGAATATTACATATCTGCAAGTACAAATATTCTAAACTATTCTGTGATACAAATACCAATAATGCAATTGACAGCCTAATGCATCATTACACTTGAAAAAATTATGGTAAAAATATTTACAATACAAAGAAAATAAGATACATTAAAAACGTGCTGTTGCAACTTCATGTATACAGTGTGGGACTAGGCTGCACTCTGACAACCGGTTACATGACTACTGCATTACATTTACCAGAAACGCTTAATGGTTCGTAATGGTGCATAAAAATGTAGTTATTTATATAGCGTGTGTGTATATATAGTGTAATACTAGGAAAAACACCGAGATTTACCTTTCTAAAATATATGTGACTAAGATACGCGCACCATATTTTTGAGCGTAGAGATGTTCATACATTTGTTGATGTAAATTTCTTAAATTACACACAATTGAATGATGTTACGGCAAAAAACAGACAAAAAAACGATTCAGAGACATTAAAATAATTATATAAAAATATATTCTTGGCAACTTGCGCGCAGCCAGGGAGCCGGGAGAGTACTCAACGCCCGTAAACAACTTAACTTGCTGCTCCATCATTGCCAAAGTATGTCACATACAATATTTTGTTTTGTAGTTCCCGTGATCATTATAATCATTCCCGTGATCATTCCCGTGATCAATATTACAAAAAAAATGTTGAGGGGAATAATTCATTTTATGCGCACAGGGCACTTGTCATATTAAACTAATGGCCAGTAATGACAAGTGATTACAAACGTATCTCCGCCGATATTGTAAACAGGACGGTCCTCCTCGACGGTACCAGCTTCTGGCTTTGTTTATAAAGTGACTTTCTTATCTGACTTTTCGTAAGTTGTGATTAATTACCACACATCATAATATGGCAGGAATGGAAACAGAAGAAAATTCTTACGTACCTTAAAGATTAGTGGATTTCTGTCTCCCGACGACCTCATCACAACTCACCTGAAATGGCATGAAAACTAATTATTTATATTTTTTGGCAAGTATTTATACGTTAAAATTCTCATATACCATATGAATAATCATATTTTAATCCACATATATAATCAGCGTAGGTAAAGGTGACGCTTGAGCATCGAGGTACTACTTAGATTAGCCTGAAGGACGATGGGGCTGGAGTACTTTCTCCTGCAGGACGAGGGCGGTGAGGAGCTCCTCTGGTGAGTTGAGGCAGGACGAGTGGTTGTAACAATGTGGCAATGTGCTCGCACACACATTTAACACGACAAAATATTTCAGCGCAAGTCGAGAAACACTCCACGAAAGATCTGAGGTACCGACACGTATGTAAATCAGTGCAGAGTATGGTTATCTTGAGGTTATCTTGAGATGATTTCGGGGCTTTTAGTGTCCCCGCGGCCCGGTCCTCGACCAGGCCTGCACCCCCAGGAAGCAGCCCGTGACAGCTGACTAACACCCAGGTACCTAATTTACTGATAGGTAACAGGGGCATAGGGTGAAAGAAACTCTGCCCATTGTTTCTCGCCGGCGCCTGGGATCGAACCCTGGACCACAGGACCACAAGTCCAGTGTGCTGTCCGCTCGGCCGACCGGCTCCCCTAAAATTATCCAAGACGTTATTTTTAGAGAAAAAGCCTAATTTGGAAATTATTTCTGCTTGAAGTTCGATGGGGAGGAGGCATAGCCTAGTGAATTTGATAACGATATCAAATCACCGCCAGCCCCAAGAATTGAATTTCCCGCCGAAAATCGCAGTGGTGCCGCAACACCGTAATTTCCGGATAAGGCAGATTGGTTACAAGCTGGCAGGATCGGTACATCAGCAGGATGGTACAGAGTGCGGTGACGCCTGCCCGCGGCGACGCTACTCACGGGCCTGTCACGTCACGTGACTCAGGTCACTGGCGCGCAATCCTGCCAGCTTGTAACCAATCTCTGCCTTATCCAGAAATTACGGTGTTGCGGCGCCTCTGCGATTTTCGGCGGGAAATTCAATACTCGGGGATGGCAGTGATCCGATATCGTTATCAAATTCACTAGGCTATGCCTCCTCCTCACTGAACTTCAAGCAGAAATAATTTCCAAATTAGGCTTTTTCTCTAAAAATAACGTCTTGGATAATTTTACCTATTAACAGAAGGAGTATGACTCTTGAATAACGGGATGAGGTCGTGTCAGACGATGGTAACCGTAACATTACCTATTTACTGCTAGGTGAACAGAAACATTAGGTGATAGGAAACGCGCCGAACGATTTCTGTCCCGCCCGGGATTCGACGCCGGAATTCGATATATTGAGTCGGAAATGAACCCAATTGTGCTACCGAGACAGCTCAGAAAATCTCATCATAATATGGTAGCAACTGAAACAAGAAAAATGTTACGTACCTTGGTGGATTGATTGGTGGGTTTCTGTCCCGCGATGAGCTAATCAAAACTTACCTGAAATGGGAAAAATAATTATATTTTAATATTTCTATGATTCAGTGCTTACCACTTACGAAAATCATAAAGTTATTGTTTAGTCATTTTTTTTTTTTTTTGTAATGAAGCAGGTATTTACTCTCCTTTAAGTATGACTAACCATCCTGTGAGATGCGAATATTAGATGAACTTATAAATAGATTTTCATCTACACAGTGTAATCTTTCATATAGACTAGGGCAGCAGCACATTGCTGTGTGTACCTAAGCTATTTGTTAATAAAAAAACTGAAATGGCATGAAAACTATTTGTTTAAATTCGTTTTGACTTTTTTATAAATTAAAATTTATATACACCACATAAATTATCATATTTTAATGCACATATATAATCAGTGCAGGTAAAGGTGACCCTTGAGCATGGAGGTAGTGCTTACCTTAGCCTGAAGGACGATGGGGCTGGAGTACCTTCTCTTGCAGGACGAGGGCGGTGGAGTAGCTCCTCTGGTGAGGTGAGGTGAGGTGAGACAGGACGAGTGGTTGTCACAATGTGGCAATGTGCTCGCACACACACATTTAACACGGCAAAATATTTCAGCACAAGACGAGAAACACTTCACGAAGGATCTGAGGTATCGACACGTTTATAATTTTACATCAGTAGTTAAGGCGTCTAATATATCTTGATAAACACTAAACTATCCAGTCAACACTTCGCCACGTACAGCAGTTTCCGCGTTTTCTGCACTGGTGTCTGCGTTATTCCTCACCAATATGCACAAAGCACTTCACGGGCCTTAACAACCAAGGAATGAATATTTGGAGTACCAGCAGCCATTATACAAAAAAAATCACGTCAACAAAGTAGTCACAACATGCCAACAGCTTGTCAATATTACAGTATCTAGTCACTTGAACGCCATAACTGACTACTTATATCACTTTTCATTTTCCAGCAATAGTGTTTAAATTCATCACGAAGATTTTGCTGGTCCATCACACTCACCAAAGTACGTCCGTGTCCAGCCGTACACAGCATGATAATGGCGCGCGAAAGCAAAGGGTTCGTCTTTCTTTCAAGTTTCGAATAAACCCGCTCATGAACCTCTCCAGCTCAGCTTGACAACACAACCCATCCTTACGCCCAATTTGTAAATCAAATACTGACTAATGTAGATTTAAAATAGCAGTATATGACTTATAGCTTGTGAACCTGAGGGCTCTTTGTTTTGATGATCAGGTGTGAAAACATTGTTCAAAGCGCGAGTCTCAAAGCGTCTCCTCGTAATCAAGGATTCAAATTTCATTAATCCAGTATCTAAATCTGCCTGCTTATGAATGCAAAACACGTTTTTATATAATAACATTATTTTATATATGAGAAACTGCCGACTTTCAATACACATGACGTTAACCTTGCTATATATATTTTGGTGACGTTCACAGCTGGAGGAGGGTTGGTACGCCTGCGTTCGAAAGGAGTTGTTGTTGTTTACAGCGGCTTCATATCTGGCCACTTTTCTCAAAAACAGACGGTTGTTCGCACCTCTGAGTGTCGTAACATGGAAAGTAAGTACCAGAGTCCAACCTAGTAGCAAAAAGTCGTCGATAAAGTACACTTCTGAAACTAAATAAGACATTGTTGGAGTGAGTCTAGTGGAACCCACGTGACGGACCCCCACAGGGTCCCGCGCGCGCCTCTGGCCTGGCAACCCAGTATACCAACCTATCACTGTTCTCATCATTTAGACCGAATTTCCGCATTTATAAAGCATACGTTCTTTTATGAAGCTTATGTATAAAGATGACAGTTCTTCATTGTTATTAAATAAATAACTAGTTTTGGTTTGTACAATAATAAGGAACAACAATGGCTGATACCTCACTCGTTGACTCGTCGTCCGACGGAGAGGAACAGGTTGTTGCACAGTGATTTAGTCAAAGAATGAGACAGGACCAGACGGAAATTTGGAGAGCGACTGTGAGTGACAGCTGCAACGATCACGGAAATCTAGGAGGAATTCTAGGCATGTAGATACTGCTCACTTAGAGGAGGCAAGTGGCAGTGATGACGGCAACACTGGAACCGGTGTGAAGCAGCTTGTTCTTGCGAGTCTTGCCAACCTCAAGAAAGTGTCGTATTAAAGTACCTTATCCTAACCAACCATAGGACCCCACGAACAGAAAACTTGATATTGTGAAAATTTTGCGAGATGCTACCGTTTTCTAGTACGACAGATTTTAGCTTTAGGTAAAATATACGTCAAAATACGACGAGCTAGAAATGCGTCTTTGAGGTCGGCTGCCGCCTGAACCAGCATTAGCCTGAGGACCCGTTGGCAGTCATTCCTGGTTAGTGAGTGTTACTGAAATACGAAAAGTTTATCAGAAAATGTGAGGCATCTGATGGATAATATAAACTAACGTTTAGTCAAAGTGACTTACTGGGACTGGAAGTTAATACCTGATAGTGTACAGTACCATTATGATGCTTTAAAAAGTACAAAGAAATTATTCGATTCTTGTCTACTAAAACTGTACTGTTATTTTCATTGAGTTATATGTGAGAAACCAGTGCAGAAAACACAGCTACTGCTGTACGTGGCGAAGTGTTGACTCCGGATAATTTAGTGTTTATCAAGAAATATTAGACACCTTAACTGCTGATGCAAATTTATATACGTACCTCAAAACTTTCGTGAAGTGTTTCTCGTCTTGTTCTGAAATATTTTGTCGTGTTGTTAAATGTGTGTGTGCGAGCACTTTGCCACGTTGTGATAACCACTCATCCTGTCTCACCTCACTACAGGAGCTACGTCACCCCCCTCGTCCTGCAAGAGAAGGTACTCCAGCTTCATCGTCCTTCAGGCTAAGGTAAGCAGTACCTTGATGCTCAAGGGTCACCTTTACCTACGCTGATTATATATGTGGATTAAAATATGATTATTCATGTGGTGTTTGAGAATTTTAATGTATAAAACTTGTCAAAAAGAATATATATAATTAGTTTTCTTGCCATTTCAGGTAAGTTGTGATTAGCTCATCGAGGGACAGAATCCACCAATCTTTAAGGTATGTAACAATTTTCTTCTGTTTCCATTCCTGCCATATTATGTGTAGTAATTAATCACATCTTAAGAAAAGTCAGATAACAAAGTCACTTTATAAACAAAGGCAGGAACTTTGCCTTCGAGGAAGATCGTCCGGGTGACGATAACAGCAGAGATACGTTTGTGGTCACTTGCCACTACTGGCCACTAGTTTAATATGACAAGTGTCCTGTGCGCATAAAATAAATTATTCCTCACCAAATTTATTTATCAAGATAAATAAACATTCTTATCGTCCAATGTTGTGAAAGTTTCTGATTGTCGATATATCAAAAAACAGATCCTATCAAAAGTTCGAGAAATTCTTTCGTCATAGCCAGCTCGCGTTGAACTTTTCACTTAAATTAAAAAAATCTCAGTTAAGTAATTTCTTCTTCAATTATTAGCACTTTAAGTTTTCCTTTTAAAATTATCGCGTTATTTTCCTGACAGACATTTTATGACAAACTTTGGAAAATGTTTATGAAGAAGGACCGTCATCATCACGTGATATAATGGCATAAAATATTAAGGAACAAAGAAACTAAATTTTTTGGGTGTGTAGGTATTTTAGAAAGGAAGCTTTTTCGGCTCTACACAGGGTGTTAGGAAAGGTTAAATAACCTCTATGGCTTATATTCATGCGCGTGTTTGCAATAAAACTAGGAGACATGATTATCATGAACAAAATTGTGTCAGTTAAATCGAGAAATTACACAACAACGAAAATACGGGACCATAGATTCTAGCTCGAGAAAACATATATGCTGAAAAAGTGTAAGTAAACTCTACTTTTCAACCCAATAGTGATAGATAAGATAGATAGATAATAATGATAAAAAATGGTCACCAAGAAGGGGAGGAAGGGGACTATCAGGGGAAGGCGCCGAGCCGACACGAAAATATTGCACTTGGAAGGGATCAGGATAAGGGTTTGGACGATAGTAAACGGATGTTATAAATTTAATGAGAGAATAGTGTATGCAACAGTTATTGGAAACTTGAAAATGTCATATTTTACAAAGATAACACAGAAAACGGAACACTACGATTGTTTATCTCATCCTGATCTAACTAGGCTTTAGCCTCTCTGCGCTTCAATTCTCTTCTATCTTCTATGTTGCTATCTTCTGTGTCTCTATTTTCACATCGTTATCTTCACAAGTAAACCTTCTGCAGTTTTCTTTATTCCTAATACGGCTATGGTATACTTCTTATCTTCTCGCCTTTCTCCTCACATTCTTACCTTATATATTGACTTCCTCTTCCTTCTTTACACGACGTAATAATGGTCCAGGACATTCATTATTTTCAGATGTGTGTGTTGGGTGTCTTATCATTCTGTGGCTACACACAGTAATTACACACATAGACATGTAATAAACAGTATTGGTTTTCAAAATGTTTTAACAAATAATTTCAATAATAAATCATTAAAATTAAAAATAAGCATTGAGTAATAGCACATTTATAATTTAAAAATAATATATGAACTATCAATTTAGAGTTAGGTAACAAAATTTAGTTTTAGTGAGAGGCGCAAAAATATTTGTGGTTGATACATGAAATTTTCCCCACGACAGGATACGAGGGATCGTTCCTTTAGCTAAACTTTAACGAGTTTCCTTTAAGCCAGATATGAGCAGAGAAAAACATAATTGTAAAAGTTGGTTGAGTATGGCGGTGCGGCAGCTGCTCGGTGACAAGAGTATCTTCAGGAGTTACTGTGGGGGCGCTCCCGGCAATAAGCTCCTTCTACGGTCCAAGTGATCCGTAGGAGCGGCTTATATAATCCCCCACGTTGTTATGAGCTCCTCAGACCTCAGGCACATGTGAGGCGCTCATACGAGCCCTCGCGCGTGGAAGCTCTACTTGCCACCAAACATGTGTCAGCTCCCCCGGTCTGCAGGATTTATTAATTCATTCTATGATCCCGAGCCCGCGTGATTTACGACCTAGCGCATTAAAACGCCTTATACGACCTCTCTACCACGTTTGTTTTCCTATTACACTGCGACATGTGAGGTCCTATTACGACCCCTATCACGTGAGAGGTCCTGTTACTACCCCTATCACGGGAGAGGTCCTATTATGACCCAGCAACATAAGTCGTCTCTGTGAATGTGTAGCAAGTGTATGTGGCTCCCTACTATGGGGCGTTTCTCAGGTGTGCGAACATTCTCATTAAGGCCAGCATAAACAAGAACCCTAGTGAAATCACATCATTCTCTTTCATCTGAACTCGATTTTCACGTGATGGTTTCTGGTTTCCCTTATGTTAGGCTAATCGAGGTGCCCCTAGGCCAGCCGCTGACTTTTCCCAAGATACAACCCACAACAGCTGTCAATCTCCCGAGTATATATTTACTGCTAGACGATCACAGGCAACAGGTGAAAGATAAGGTTGCATAAACGCTTCTGCCCTACCATATGGATCGATCCGGACCTTCCAAAAGGTCCCAGACCTTTTGGACCTGACCTGATAGTGCTGGTCATTGCGGCCACCGAACCTTGCTTGTTGATTATTTGATGTAATCACGTATTTTCGTGTTTAAATTACTGTAATTGGGTGTTCCATGCTATTAGAGATGGAGAGGCGGGTGTCGGACAAAACGGCAATGTCCAATTAAACTGAAGCGTTCAACAGCCATATTAAATATCCTGGACAGTGGATGTAGCCTCGGGAACACACCCCTTCGCGCGGGTGCGACTGGTCCTGTGAGAGCCCTCTGTAGGGGTGCGACACGTCCCATTGGGTGGGGGCGCCAGGCCTTTGTGGGAGTGCGACCAGCCCTCCATATGTGGGGATCGCGAGAGACCTTTGTGGGGATACGAGAGGCACTCGAGGGGGGGGGTGTTGAGATGCTCAACCCCCCCAACAAGATGTGGGTGTGCCAGATGTCGTATGTGAGCATGCAAGGGGCCCTCAGTGAGGGGTGTTAGAGAACCTGTACTGATCATGTACTAAACATGTGTACTGTTCATGTACGCACCATGTGTAGTGATCATGTGCTTATCATATGTAGTAATCATGTGTACTTATCATGTACTCATCGCGTGTAGTGATCATGAGCACTTCTACTGTCGTCTATAAACCAGAAATTCACATCTATATAACATTCATACATGGGTTCAAAATTTAGTGCAATATTATTATTGATCCATTTACCGGGATTCCAACTAATATACCGAAGTGTCCTCCAAATATCTTGCTAGCGTAAGATTAAGCCAACACAGTGTTTGCTAACCAAACACACCATTCGAGCATATTGGCACAGGTAAACGCCTCTAATATGACTGGCATATATGGCATCCCCTCTCTGACACGTGGAAGGTGCAAATATTCAATTTAGGCTTAATTTGCGAATGTGTCAGCGTTGGCTATCATAAGATACTTATTTTTTATGTAAATAAATTACCACCCAGGTCTCCACCAGCCCCGACGTGGGTTGGTGTGCTTACTTGGCTGTGATTGTTAGCGTTTACCTCTAGCTCCTCTAACCAGCCATTACAGTTTAAATCGACTGGACTGATAATTACTGAACCTCATTACTGAACGACTGGACTGATAATTACTGAGCGACTGGAATGATAATTACTGAACGACTGGACTGATAATTACTGAACGACTGGACTGATAATTACTGTACCATATTACTGAACGACTGGACTGATAATTACTGAACCACATTACTGAACGACTGGACTGATAATTACTGAACGACTGGAATGATAATTACTGAACGACCGGACTGATAATTACTGTACCATATTACTGAACGACTGGAGTGATAATTACTGAACCACATTACTTAACGACTGGACTGATAATTACTAAATATCTGCTATATTTACCTATGAATTCGTGTATAAAGTTTGCCACCACTTGCTCCTCTCGTAGTGCTTGTGAGTGCGTAGTTGTCACAATTTGTATGATCGGGGTTCAGCTCCTGTGACCCTACTCTCTAACCCGCTGGTTTATTGTCATAACTCCTTGTAAACCAGAGCGTCAAATTCTAAAGTGTCACTTTAGTCCTTATTATCTTTACATTATCTATAGATTCAGTCATAAAGATTATTATATTTCATCAATGTTGTTATCATTGATGAGGGGCCTCGTAGCCTGGTGGATAGCGCGCAGGACTCTTAATTCTGTGGCGCGGGTTCGATTCCCGCACGAGGCAGAAACAAATGGGCAAAGTTTCTTTCACCCTGAATGCCCCTGTTACCTAGCAGTAAATAGGTACCTGGGAGTTGGTCAGCTGTCACGGGCTGCTTCCTGGGGGTGGAGGCCTGGTCGAGGACCGGGCCGCGGGGACACTAAAGCCCCGAAATCATCTCAAGATAACCTCAAGATAAGATCATACATTATGAGGAGAAATTATTGAGTATATTCAGTGGGATCGATTTTTTCGCTCTTATTTACATATATAAATTTTTTTCTCCGAGTCTTCCAGAACTAGGTACACGCTCAGTCACTCTAATACTCTGACAGCTGCTTCAGCTTTTCTATTCAGAGTGTGCAGGAAAAGCTTTTCTGAGACTCAAATATGCTCTCTGGAGACCTTGGATTCAAAAAACATTTACTCAAGTATTTCCGAACCTGTACATCTTTTCTCAATCTTTGCCGGCTTTGTTTACATTTATTAAACAGTTGACGAGAATCGAAACTTCCTAATCAAGCGTTATCATTGTTATAAACCTCAGACCAAGTCCATTCCATCCAGTGGTCGACCCCAAGGACGCACTCATCAATTTTAACATGCTGATCATTCAAAATAGGAATTTTCTCAAATATAAATTAAAATTGTTATATATTAGCATGTTGTGCATATTTAGGCAATAGTTAGGTTAGGGGTTTAGGTTCTGTTGGCGATTATTTGTATTTGTAGTACGTGGGTGAAGCACTTACAGTGTTGTGGTTCAGACAAAAGTCGTCAGCGAAGCACTTGTTCCGGAAGTGTTCGAACGCCATCAGTTGTGAGTCGTGTGTAAACCGTTTTTCATTCATAAACAGGGGTTTGGCGGGTGCATGGAATAGGCTTTGGCCTTTGTTTTTGAGGACGGGCTGTATAAACAGCCTCCAAGTGTTTTGGAGGTCATAAACCGGTCAATAAGTGTAAACAAAGCCGCCAAAGAATGAGAAAAAAATGCACAAGTTCGTAAGTACTTGTGTAACTGCTTCATGAATCCGGCCCAGTCGTTTATGGCATTTGTTTTATCCAGCAGAGTGCGGCGATTCCCAGCTTCTTGTGGTGCTATGGTGCTGCTCAGGTCAGTCTCTGTCAGTCATCACCACCACCACCACCACCACCACCACCACCACCTTCCCCAACACCACCACCTTCCCCATCACCACCACCACCACCACCACCTTCCCCAACACCACCACCTTCCCCATCACCACCACCACCACCACCACCTTCCCCAACACCACCACCTTCCCCATCATCACCACCACCTTCCCCACCACCACCACCTCCCCCATCACCACCACCACCTCCCCCATCACCACCACCACCTTCCCCAACACCACCACCACCACCTTCCCCACCACCACCACCCCCATCACCACCACCACCACCACCACCACCACCACCTTCCCCAACACCACCACCTTCCCCATCACCACCAACACCTTCCCCACCACTAACACCACCTTCCCCATCATCACCACCACCTTCCCCACCACCACCACCTCCCCCATCACCACCACCACCTCCCCCATCACCACCACCACCTTCCCCAACACCACCACCTTCCTTACCACCACCACCCCCATCACCACCACCACCACCACCACCTTCCCCTTCACCACCACCACCTTCCCCATCACCACCACCACCACCTTCCCCACCACCACCACCCCCATCACCACCACCACCACCCCCATCACCACCACCTTCCCTATCATCACCACCACCTTCCCCCACCACCTCCCCCATCACCACCACCACCACCTCCCCCATCACCACCACCTCCCCCATCACCACCACCACCACCTTCCCCATCACCACCACCACCTCCCCCACCACCACCACCACCACCACCTTCCCCATCACCACCACCACCTTCCCCATCACCACCACCACCTTCCCCACCACCATCACCACCTCATCCATCACCACCACCTTCCCCATCACCACCACCTTCCCCATCACCACCACCACCTTCCCCACCACCACCACCTTCCCCAACACTAACAACCTCCTCCACCCCTTCCGCCCCGCTGCGATAAAGTCCCACACAACGAGGCTTTTCTACAAGTTTTGTGGTCATTTCACATGAATTAAGGTGCAAAAAGCTTTTCTTATATAGCTACCAATATTTTCTTAACCATGCTCGTCACTTTTTATTATTATTTTTTTAGCAAAGCAGGATGTATGCCCCTCCATTTCATATATATATATATATATATATATATATATATATATATATATATATATATATATATATATATATATATATATATATATATATATATATAACTGAAAACTCACACCCCAGAAGTGACTCGAACCCATACTGCCAGGAGCAATCTGCAACTGGTGTACAGGACACCTTAACCACTCGACCATCACGACCGGACAAAAGATGATGGTAGCCGAGGCTAATTCCCTCATCATCCCGCCGGCACTCTGATGGTAATCTTGGGCATAGTATTTTATCAAATCACCTAATTTATCAAAATTAGCCTCGGCTTTTGTCCGGCCATGATGGTCGAGTGATTAATGTGTCTTGTACACCAGTTACAGAGTGCTCCTGGCAGTATGGGTTCGAGTCACTTCTGGGGTGTAAGTTTTCAGTTGCATATATGCCTGGGGACCATTCAGGCATGTTCCCATTTGTTTTTCTCACGTGTGCTCCGAAGAACGAAGTGAGTTGATAAAATACTATGCCCAAGACTATCATCAGAGAGCGAAGGTTCACTACACGAACCTTCTTTGTACCTCTAATGGAACTTCCACACTGTCATTTCTGCTAATATAATGTCCAGCGTCAGTGTACCGAACCTTCAAGTGAAGGTTGTGGCGGGAGAACACGACGGCTTCCACTGACAGATCAGACCTGCTGGCAACATGGCCGTATTCATTACAACGCACTAATTAACTGGAGCAACAAATTTCCACTGGAGGGGGTCATGAATAAGTAATCTGACCTCTTTCACAAAGAGTCTGCAACGTAGGAACCAATTTACATGTCGAGCTGGATGAGAGGAGGAGATTGGAGAACGTCAATTGCTCTTCACGCTAATTTCCCACTGCAGCACTGAGCCATTTTTTTGTCAACGGGAAGAGTTCGGCGGAAATGCTTGAGCAGCTTTTCTCTCCGCCAATCGCAGTAAAAGTCAATTCTTAGCATCCAGCCAATCAGGGTTAAGACTTTTCTTACCCTCCAGTCATTAAGAGACTCAGTTTGTCTCACTACCCTGCTAATCAGGATCAGAGTATCATTCACAATCAAGCCAATCGGGATCAAATTTTTCCTCACAATTCAGCCGATCAGGAACAGGATTTCTCTCACAGTCCAGCCAATTGGATCTTGGGTTTCTCTCACAATCCAGCCAATCAGGATCAGAGTTTCTTTCACAATCTAGCGAATCAGGACCATTGTTTCTCTCACCATCCTGTTATCACCCAGCGTACTTGGACATTAGTCATCATCATCATTCATTCAGTTAAAGAATTCTCCTCGTCGTCTTACTGGACAGAGCCAGAGCAGCTGTCATTATCAGCCAAAGACGTCATATTTACGTCCGATTTATGGCCAGTAAAAAACAAATAATCAGTCGCAACCTAGCCAATGAGAGCCATATCAGTATCGCTATCCAGCCAATCACAGCTTTGGAAGCATCCACCATCCACAGAATCTGAGCATTGGCAATAGCCACCATCTACCCAATCACAGGTGGAACGAAACTCACTCTCCAGCCAATCAGAGGTCAAGCCTGTGCCTAGGTGCAACAGCGGCTATATTGACGCTGTCGGTCGATTTGTAGCGCCAGTGTTGACCGTGTTATTGCGTTAGACAGACGGTCGATCGACTCTCCGGTGCCGATAATGGCCCACGATGAAACACCTGTTTCATCAAGACTTAATGACCGCCTCTCAGGTTGTTGTGAAAGGTGACCTTAGTGGTGGCCTTCTTTAAGGCGTGCCTCTTCATATCGGGGGGAAATAGGTTATTAGAAGTACGACCTATTAAAGGTCCGGGGCCAGATTCACGAAGCAATTATGCAAGCACTTGCGAACCTGTACATTTTTTCTCAATCTTTGGCGGCTTTGTTTACAATTATTAAACAGTTAATGAACTCCTAAGTACCAGGAGGCTGTTTATAACAATACCAACAGTTTATTGGGAAATTTTCATGCTTGTAAACTGTTTAATAAATATAACCAAAGCCATCAAAGATTGAGGAAAGATGTTCACGTTCGTAAGTACTTGCGTAACTGCTTCCTGAATCTGGACCCAGGTTCGGAAAGATCTTCTCTCTTCCGCCTCTCTCTCTCTCTCTCTCTCTCTCTCTCTCTCTCTCTCTCTCTCTCTCTCTCTCTCTCTCTCTCTCTCTCTCTCTCTCTCTCTCTCTCTCTCTCTCTTTCTCTCTCTCTCTCTCCCTCCCTCTCACCTCCTCTCTCCCACTCTCACCCCTCTCCCTCCCTCTTCTTTTACCTTTTGTCTCCTCCTTTCCTCTTTCTCCCTTTCAGAATATGCAATATTTGTGAAAAACTGACGAAGAACTCTCAAGAAAACAAAGCCATGATTTCAGAATTGACTGGAGAGGTTTTGATTGATAATAGGAGCCAATCCATCTTCAAGGATGGCATGGCGTCGACCCCGACCCTCTATGACACTCACCATTCAATCACAGATCATCATAAACCATGACTGTCTTACTAACAGACAGACATACAAACAAATAGATTAGCAAAGAAAAATATGTTTTAAAATTCAGATAAGAAAGTGTACAAATCGTGGCTATATTATAATATTCGTAATTATCAAAGGTACATTAAGCTTTGAGTGCACATTAATACTCTGTCACGGCTATTATTCCAACACGATGTTTTTTATATCAGGAAAAAGTGGGATAATGGGCTGAGGTACACTGCTGGAATGTGAGAGGAAGAGAAACAAAAAAGTATCGAATGGGCAAAATGGCTAAATGCAATTGTTAGTGGAACAAAATACGAAATTAACTTTTATGGAGAACGTAACTAAAGGTGAATATAATTTTACAGTAGTTGGAAAAAGAAAAGTGAAGTGTCCAGTAATGAACAGAATAAATGAGAGAAATGAAACTGTTGTGAAAATTTTGCATTGCAAGAGGATATATGAGAGGGAAGTAGGTGGGAGGGGATAGATAATGTTGCACAAAAGCATTGACGTCAAAGGAAGAGATACGAGCAAATGTGCAGTGAGATGAGATGCTGAGGAGAAGAAGGGAATGAGATTAGGAGAGGGAAAGTGCGGGAATTGCTTGCAACTCTAAGGAAAATGGAACATGGAAGAGGTTTTGATGTTGATGAAGTTACATGATGAATCCTCCCAGGAGGAGAAATTGCATTAATCATGCATTCTTTGCGACCTCTGGAATACTGACACAAAAATTCCGACAAAGACTACTTCACCTGCGCAATCTGGAAGATTTCCAGGAGAGTTGCGAGTCAAAACTTGCCTTTTGTTGGCCTTAGTCTGTAATTAAAGAGATTTTGTTATAACAAAGTGAGTATTGTTGAATGCATTTAAAATAATTAAGGGGATATGTTATAAGATTGGTTCATTCATCATGTGAGAAAATTTTCGGTGGTAGTGTATGCAAAGAACAGTACATTAATGACTTGGCTGAGATTACCATAATAGCCAGTTTAAGAAAACGACAAAAATTATATCGTGAGACTAACTCATTCCATGCTGAAAAAGATTCCAACGATAATACAAAAATCTCCCCTTCCACTCTATACAAGAAGGAATGCTTCTAAAGCATTCACAATATTCTTAATATTCTTAAAATGGCGTGAATCACCAATGCACTCACGTGATTTCCATGGAATCACGTGAGAGCGTTGGTCCATTTACGACGAGATATCAGTAATCACAAACGTTGTGTACCAAGACAGCAGCGCTGGTAGTTCACTCCCCAACCACTTCCACTGGCTGGTGCAGCGACCACCTCGCTTCTTAAAGTAGACATTTGGTCCCCGAAGATCAAAGTGGCTGGCCATATATATATATATATATATATATATATATATATATATATATATATATATATATAGTGAAAATATATATATTTTCCGCATATATATATATATATATATATATATATATATATATATATATATATATATATATATATATATATATATATATATATATATATATATATGAAGAATTTCTTTCTTCTATAAAGAAGAAAGAAAGGTGGCTTAGCGCTCTCTCAAGGTAATACATTATGTAGAGAGAGGTATTTATCAGGAGAAAGTGCTAAGCCAGTACACATATATATCATCTAGAGAGAGATATGTGTGTGTGTGTGTGCTAAGGTTGCTCGAGCTCTCACACAAGCATTTTACGTAAACCTTACTAGTGAATAATTAGGTAAGAGCTGTGGTAGACACGTGGCAGAGACCTCGAATCATCTTGAGAGGAGTGAAGGGCAAATTTATTTCTTAAGCACATGTTGAGGGTTGCCTCCGTATAATATATCCAATATGATATAGTGGGAAAACCAAACAGGTTCACAGTTATCCAGCGAACGGAGATAGAAACACCTTCCTGTGAGCCTTCGTTTGTACTGAGAAGTCGTCGCGCAACTTTTATCCCTTTGCAGGCTCTAGTGTATAATTAAAAACCTTTCAGCTTAACATAGCTGGCTGAATTATGTGTAGCTTATGGTGAAAATTATTGTATAAAACATAAAGAATGTTTACCCAACTTACCTGATTGAGTTACATAAGACTAAAGGTATTTTGTTTATACAATGAATTTGTGCCGATTCCTAGATTTCTGTTCTACCCTAAAAGGAAACAGAGACGTCGGTCTGTTTTATTGTTAAATATTGCAAGATTCCATTACTTCTTCAAGTATCTACTCCTTGAGGCTTCCCGACGCTCACCTCTCAACAGGTGAACCGGATCATGACTATGGCATTTTTTCTCTTTCAGAGCAAAAATTCAGGAATATTTGTCGCACGCTTGAAGTTTGCTTTCTTTGTACACAAGACACCTTTTTCTTCCTTTGTTTGTTGAAGTCGGACGCATTAGAGACGTTCCGGCATTTTCTGGGATTTTAGCGGGTTTGTCAAAGCCCTTTGTTGTATTCTAAACATCAAAGTCACCAACGGCGAGAGAGCTGGTTTCTTTTCCGCTGGTTTGAAGGAGGAATTTAGTTACTTTCAAACGGATTCTAAATAGTTGTTGCACTCCAGCTGCATAACAGTAAAAGCTTATTTAAATTGAACTATGTATATATATATATATATATATATATATATATATATATATATATATATATATATATATATATATATATATATATATATATATATATATATAGGGGGTACCACCTCTGGTTGCGTTTGGAGGGACCCCTCGACTTATGCATAGGTTAAATATGGTGTTTTAATTAAATTGAATAAAAAGATGTTAATAATAATGGTTAGAATGCAATGAAGCACTTTTCGAGTTATAGCTTCAGACAGTGTCAAGTGGTATAAATCAAATTCTGACAAGAGCATCTTGTAATAACTCAATATTTTACTTAAACATTGTGAACCGGATAACTCCAGTGATAGGCTGCATTCTCTGCACATGTTTTTTGGGGATGGCTTCAAACCCGTCTCGGATTCAATAAGATGTGTCGCATTTTTGTCTGCCATCTTTGCGGGCTTGGATTGGTTTCCTTCGAAACCACCTCGCATTCAAAAAAAATCATCTTGCAATTCTATCCGGTATTCCTTGCAACATATACGATCTATTTGTCCAGCCGGTGGCGTATTGATTAACATGCCTACTGTCTTTCAAGTTCAAGTAAGTTTACTGAGACAAGAAAAAAATACATCTCAAAGGGATAGAGTAGCTTAGGCTATTTCTACCCCCCTTGCTGCAGTGCAGTGTATATATGTAAACTCTATGGCATACATTTGCAATATCGAATCAGGAAGCTTTAATTTAAAGCAGAAAATCCTGTAATGATGCTCTCCATTAATTGAACAACTAGGAATCAGGAGCTTCTGTAATTTCAGATATTATCAAGATTATCAATAAGTACAGAAGTTAAGGCATTAAAAGTCTGCATATAAAGTTTCGGCCAAAGTTGGTTCATTATCTCAAACTGGAGCTCGACAAGTCTGCAGCCTTCGTGAACACTTAGATAATTACCAGCGAAATCCTGGCGGAGGAGGAAGAGGTTATACCAAGGTGTCCGCCAGTCGACAGGTGGGTGGCGGACACAGCAAACACTTCTGGTGATCTCTGTGGATCAAGCAGGTGACGTGGATGCCGGAAACATTGGCTGAAAGATGACACAATCTGTTGCTTAGTTCTCACTACAACAAGCTGAGTCTCCGAAGTTGCAACAGTCTTGGAGAAGCATCCAGCCATATCAACAGCCTCTTCTTACGAATATATTTACCTCGCTTCTCGGTGTGTAAACACTCAAAGGTTAGGCTGCTCCGGGATTATTGCGTTTCAGGTCGTTATTAGTTGGTCAGTAAGGTATAGTTTGTACCTTGATAACCCTCGCTTAGTTGATTGGTTGTAACCCCAACATCGAACTAAGCAATAACCAGATTAATATTAAATTAATCATTAATATTAATTAATCTTTCAGATAGGTGAAATATGTATTTTATGCAGCTTGATTATATCTGAAACTTCATCATCAGTCATATTTCACTTGATTTTATCTCATAATGCATTTATACCTCAGCTAACCTCACCACACCACCTAAGCTAGGCATATTTATTTGTCTAAAGCCTAACCAAACTCCTTAAGCTAGGCTTATGTGCATTCTTATATTTTACATAGCAAATCAGAGATACAAAATCGTATGTTAAATATTGATACATTATCTGGCAGTTGTATTTGCCCGAAAAATTTATATATAAAGGCCTTCATCCTCATTGATTGGGTAGAACCTTATTGTATTAAAATTCTCTATATGTATGAAGCAGCAAGTAGTTTCACTAATGAAATACAGGTCATTTTCTGCTCTATAGTTTACGTATCTCATATTTGTAGCCTAACTAGATGTTTTGTTTGTTATGCCAAGCAAGTTAATTATGTATTATATTTAAGAAGTATACTAACACTGCAAGCTCATCCTCGCCTTTATTGACTTTATAAGTATTACGTGTTTACTTTATTCAGCCTCACTAGTAGTAGTGTACATGGTCACGATTTATAAATCTTTATTGGTATTTTATTATTACATATTCGCAGTTTATTCAGCTTTATTAGTATTGTATTATTACATATTCACCATTTTTCCAGCTCTCATTAGAATTGTATTATTACAGGTTGTAAGACAACACAACACAACCCCCGGCAACACAACCCTCGTCAACACAACCCCCGGCAACACAACCCCCGGCAACACAACCCCCGGCAACACAACCCTCTCAATTTACTCATTAAGTCTTAGCTTTCTGTTGATAATTTAAGACAACCCGTAACACATTTTATTGACATGGACTGATAACATTTTCTAATATTCTACAAAATAATCTTTCACATATATTATTCAGCATTTTACACCCTCTGAAACTACTTTCCACATCAATTACACAACTTAAAAAATATCCAATTACACAACCTTTCAAATCTATTAACAAAAAATAGGCTCCTAAACTACCTTCCATATTTACTACACAATATAAAACATTGTCACTTGTACTTCCACATTCAACATGAACTCCCAAATGTATCACACATATCTTGAGGTTACCTTGAGATGATTTCGGGTTTTTTTTTTTTTTAGTGTCCCCGCGGCCCGGTCCTCGACCAGGCCTCCACCCCCCAGGAAGCAGCCCGTGACAGCTGACTAACTCCCAGGTACCTATTTTACTGCTAGGTAACAGGTGCATAGGGAGAAAGAAACTGCCCATTGTTTCTCGCCGGCGCCCGGGATCGAACCCGGGACCACAGGATCACAAGTCCAGCGTGCTGTCCGCTCGGCCGACCGGCTCCCTACGCCGACCTACATATTTCTACATATCCCAAACAACTTCCCACATGGTCCCTGATGCATCTCTCTCAACATCTCTCTCAAACATTCTTCACAATCTCTCACATCTCCCGCACTTCCTCTCTCACCAGCTGAGACTAATTTGCATATAATAACAAGAGAAGACTGTGTGTCCATTTTTCCTTTCAATATTAACGTGATTTAAGTGAGACGAAGCCAGTGATTTGGCGACTGTGTAAACAGCCTTCACTGGAGATAGGAGATTGGAGACAGTGGTTATGCTGGGATATCCGGGTGGTGATGCTGTTGGCTCAAGATAAGGGTGGTGATGCTGCTGGCTGAAGATAAGGGTGATGCTGCTGACCCAAGATAAGGGTGGTGATGATGCTTATCACCTGGTTATTCGTACCTAGCTGTGCTTGAGAAGAATTCGTTCCATCTCTTGGTCACCGCCTGCTGTCTCGCCGTGTTATCTCAGTTAACTTCAGCTGTAATGTAAAGACGTGTCACACTTGAGAGAACTGGACCCAACTACCCTGGGACGGGGGACGTGATAGCAATGTACATCATACGTCAGGCTACGAGCAGCCGCGTCCAAGAGCCTGGTTGATCAGTCCAGCAACCAGGAGGCCTGGTCGATGACCGGGCCGCGGGGACGCTGAGCCCCGGAAGCATCTCAAAGTAACGTCAAGGTAAGGTACTGAGAAGAGTCGGCATATTAAAAAGAGATGTCAGTTTTGTTACTGGTAAAAGTTGCAAATGAATGGAACTGGTTAAAGTTGGATGTTAACTGCTGTAACAAGCAGTTACAGGACGGATAAAATATCCTTATACTAGACCTGAAATGTGAGTCAAAGTACAAATAAACAAAGGATTGAAAATATACATTTTAGCTTCTCGATTAGGTTAAGCTTCCGCTTCCTCTGGAATATGGCAGTAAAACATTAAATATTCTATTAACATTCTGGTATCATGAAGCCTAAACATATTGTTTGCTTCGTAGCTGCGCTGTTTCGAACCCAGAAGAATGTAAACATTCTCAGATACTCTTATCAGGGAGCTGGCACGGGAGTCCTCCGGGGCTCTTAACTCTCTGGTCCTGAAGACAGTGAGATGTGATCAGGGAGTAGAGGGATGTGCAAGCCGCTCTCAGACAGACAGACAGACAGACAGACAGACAGACAGACAGAGAGATGAGACTCGAGTTGACACTACTCCAGCGACAACTTCCCACTCAGAGCTACTCTACACTCTCAGCTTCGTAAAAGTAGAATTAATTAACTCTGAACAAACTCTGAATGATATGCCATTGATTTTTTTTTTGTACTGTAAAAGTTATCAGTGAATTTGCCGTTCATGGCTCCGCGAATAACTTTGGCGCATTTTAGCGGAAAAACGTGAAATCGCGCGGAAATATAACCGAGTGTATTGATTAATGAGGATGGAAAATGTGCTCGGCGTTCAGGAAAAGTTTTACAAAAATAATTTAAAATTATTTCATATATCTGCCACAGTTTTTAATTTGTCAGTAACAATTACATATTTTTACCCCCAACACACACACACACGCACGCGCGCGCGCACGCACACACACACACACACACACACACACACACACACACACACACACACACACACACACACACACACAGGGGGCCTGATAGCTGAGTGGACAGCGCTCAGGATTCGTAATCCTAGGGTCCGGGTTCGATCCTGGCTGATGGCAGAAACAAAATGGGCAGAGTTTCTTTCACCCTGATGCCTCTGTTACCTAGTAGTAAATAGGTACCTGGAAGTTAGACAACTGTTACGAGCTCCTTCCTGTGTGTGTGTGTGTGTAGCTGGAAAAAAATGAGTAGTTTGTAACAGTTGATTGATTGACAGTTGAGAGGCGGACCAAAAGAGCAGAGCTCAACCTTCGCAAGCACAACTAGGTGAATACACAACAGGAGCTAATGAATGTGACCTAAAAAGATTTCAAAATTAATACTATGAGAGAGAAAGCAGGTAAGATGAAGGCTCAGTTGTGGTGGTGGAGCGTGGTGGTGGAGCGTGGTGGTGGAGCGTGGTGGTGGTGGTGGTGGTGGTGGTGGTGGTGGTGGTGGTGGTGGTGGAGCGTGGTGCTGGTGGTGGTGGTGGTGGAGAGTGATGGTGGTGGTGGAGCGTGGTGGTGGTGAGAGTGGTGGTGGGTGAGGGTGGCGGGGGTGGTGGAGCGTGGTGCTGGTGGTGGTGGAGAGTGATGGTGGTGGTGGAGAGTGGTGGTGGTGGTGGTGGAGCGTGGAGCGTGGTGGTGGGTGAGGGTGGCGGGGGTGGTGGGTGAGGGGTGGCGGGGGTGGTGGAGAGAGTGGTGGTGGGTGAGGGTGGCGGGGGTGGTGGAGAGAGTGGTGGTGGGTGAGGGTGGCGGGGGTGGTGGAGAGAGTGGTGGTGGGTGAGGGTGGCGGGGGTGGTGGAGAGAGTGGTAGTGAGTGAGGGTGGCGGGGGTGGTGGAGAGAGTGGTGGTGGGTGAGGGTGGCGGGGGTGGTGGAGAGAGTGGTGGTGGGTGAGGGTGGCGGGGGTGGTGGAGAGAGTGGTGGTGAGTGAGGGTGGCGGGGGTGTTGGAGAGAGTGGTGGTGGGTGAGGGTGGCGGGGGTGGTGGAGAGAGTGGTGGTGGGTGAGGGTGGCGGGGGTGGTGGAGAGAGTGGTGGTGGGTGAGGGTGGCGGGGGTGGTGGAGAGAGTGGTGGTGGGTGAGGGTGGCGGGGGTGGTGGAGAGAGTGGTGGTGGGTGAGGGTGGCGGGGGTGGTGGAGAGAGTGGTGGTGAGTGAGGGTGGCGGGGGTGGTGGAGAGAGTGGTGGTGGGTGAGGGTGACGAGGGTGGTGGAGAGAGTGGTGGTGGGTGAGGGTGGCGGGGGTGGTGGAGAGAGTGGTGGTGGGTGAGGGTGGCGAGGGTGGTGGAGAGAGTGGTGGTGGGTGAGGGTGGCGGGGGTGGTGGAGAGAGTGGTGGTGGGTGAGGGTGGTGGGTGAGGGTGGCGGGGGTGGTGGAGAGAGTGGTGGTGGAGAGAGTGGTGGTGGGTGAGGGTGGTGGGTGAGGGTGGCGGGGGTGGTGGAGAGAGTGGTGGTGAGTGAGGGTGGCGGGGGTGGTGGAAAGAGTGGTGGTGGGTGAGGGTGGCGGGGGTGGTGGAGAGAGTGGTGGTGGGTGAGGGTGGCGGGGGTGGTGGAGAGAGTGGTGGTGAGTGAGGGTGGCGGGGGTGGTGGTGAGAGTGGTGGTGAGTGAGGGTGGCGGGGGTGGTGGAGAGAGTGGTGGTGGGTGAGGGTGGCGGGGGTGGTGGAGAGAGTGGTGGTGGGTGAGGGTGGCGGGGGTGGTGGAGAGAGTGGTGGTGAGTGAGGGTGGCGGGGGTGGTGGTGAGAGTGGTGGTGAGTGAGGGTGGCGGGGGTGGTGGAGAGAGTGGTGGTGGGTGAGGGTGGCGGGGGTGGTGGTGGGTGAGGGTGGCGGGGGTGGTGGAGAGAGTGGTGGTGAGTGAGGGTGGCGGGGGTGGTGGTGAGAGTGGTGGTGAGTGAGGGTGGCGGGGGTGGTGGAGAGAGTGGTGGTGGGTGAGGGTGGCGGGGGTGGTGGAGAGAGTGGTGGTGAGTGAGGGTGGCGGGGGGTGGTGGAGAGAAGCGACCTCTGCCACACAGCTGACCAGTTTCCACACCATTGGCCCCGTTGAGACTGTGGTTTATCACCCTCCCTCACCTACCGTCTTGATCTTGTCTCAGGGATATCTGTCTCACCCTGTCTCTGTCTCTGTCTCATCCTGTCTCTGTCTCTGTCTCATCCTATCTCTGTCTCACCCTGTCTCTGTCTCTGTCTCATCCTGTCTCTGTCTCACCCTGTCTCTGTCTCTGTCTCATCCTGTCTCTGTCTCACCCTGTCTCTGTCTCTGTCTCATCCTGTCTCACCCTGTCTCTGTCTCTGTCTCATCCTGTCTCTGTCTCACCCTGTCTCTGTCTCATCCTGTCTCTGTCTCACTCTGTCTCTGTCTCACCCTGTCTCTGTCTCTGTCTCATCCTGTCTCTGTCTCACCCTGTCTCTGTCTCACCCTGTCTCTGTCTCACTCTGTCTCACCCTTCCTCTGTCTCACCCTCTCTCTGTCTCACCCTCCCTCTGTCTCGCCCTGTCTCTGTCTCATCTTCCGTCCACTGCCTTCTGTCTCCTGTCCCCTGTCTCCTATCTTGTCCCCTGTGTTTTATCTCCTACCTTCTGTGGCCAACCACTTGGGATAGACGGTAGAGCGACGGTCTCGCTTCATGCAGGTGTGCGTTCAATCCTCGACCGTCCAAGTGGTTGGGCACCATTCCTTTCACCCTGTCCCATCCCAAATCCTTATCTTGACCCCTTCCAAGTGCCATATAGTCATAATGGCTTGGCGATTTCCCCTGATAATTCCCTCCTTCCTACCGTCTGTTCCCTGTCCTCTATCCTTTGTCTTCTGTTTTTTGTCTGCTGTCCTTTGTATCCTGTCTTCTGTGTTCCGTCTTCTTCTGTCCCCGCGGCACAGTACACTTTGCTCACTTTGCCTCACCCTCATATTCTTACATATTCTCACCTCATCATTCTGGCTCACTCTCGTGTTCTTGCCTATCCATATCCCCATCATTCTGTCCAGTTCTCCCATTGGTTGATATTCTTGTTCTATTCTTATGCGTCACTCTCATATTCCTTGATGCTGTCCACCACATTCTTCCTTAAAGCATTCCATGTTCTCTGTGATGGGCAGAGTTCATACTGACGACATATAATGGCTCGCACAACAGTCTGGAGCTGACTTTAGTCTTTCGGCTGTCATCCCAATAACAAAAATTAAGGAGTTGAGGAACATTAGCATGTTAAATAAAAGGACTCTGCAGCACTGTGTTTGAGGGGAAGATGTTTCTCTCTATTGATTTCAATCTCTTGTCAAATTTCACTTTTTCAACATTTTCTCTCGCTCTTATTTCTTTAGTTTAGGTTTTTAACATTTTCTCTCTCTCTCTCTCTCTCTCTCTCTCTCTCTCTCTCTCTCTCTCTCTCTCTCTCTCTCTCTCTCTCTCTCTCTCTCTCTCTCTCTCTCTCTCTCTCTCTTTCTCTCTCTTTCTCTCTCTTTCTCTCTCTCTCTCTCTCTCTCTCTCTCTCTCTCTCTCTCTCTCTCTCTCTCTCTCTCTCTCTCTCTCTCTCTCTCTCTCTCTCTCTCTCTCTCTCTCTCTCTCTCTCTCTCTCTCTCTCTCTCTCTCTTTCTCTCTCTCTCTCTCTCTCTCTCTCTCTCTCTCTCTCTCTCTCTCTCTCTCTCTCTCTCTCTCTCTCTCTCTCTCTCTCTCTCTCTCTCTCTCTCTCTCTCTCTCTCTCTCTCTCTCTCTCTCTCTCTCACTAGTAACCAACCATTTTATTATCATGCAGTTCAGAATCAATAAGCCTGATCAATGTTGCCCAAACTCTCTCAGGGAATCCTCTCATTGCTTCAACTTGGGAAAGAGTGTTAAAGAAAGTTGGCTTTTATTTCCGTTAAGAAAACTTTTCCTTTTACCAGTCTTGTTCTTGCTTGAGAAGCTCTATTTTCTGTGCTCTCTCTCTCTCTCTCTCTCTCTCTCTCTCTCTCTCTCTCTCTCTCTCTCTCTCTCTCTCTCTCTCTCTCTCTCTCTCTCTCTCTCTCTCTCTAGACACAATAGTCACTAGAAGAAAAAAGGGAAGAAGCAGCCTGTGTCTACCGAATATCAAGAGATAAAAATTAGGTGTATGCGAAGGTTTGAGTGTTTGTGACAGTATTTGTCAGCATTTTGGGTATAGTTATTGTATGAGGACGTGATTATTTCAGAGGAAACGAAGGGTTGGAATTAATTGAGAGAAGTTCTAGTGAGTTACTGTTGTAAGTGGAGTGCCCAAAGGCTCTTTCGTAGAACCTTTGTTGTTCATCACATACACAAATTATATAAATGCAGGATTGAGCACGACTATTTACAAATTTGCCGAGGGTACAAAAATATGACTGGAGAAAATAGAGTAGACTCACAATCACTTCATTAGGATTTAGACAGATTTTTAAAGTAGACATGGGTGGGCAGAAGCAATTTAATATTGACAAATTCTGGGTTCCGAGCCTTTGTAATGATAGAATTGTTAGACGTTAGTTAGATAGCGTTGAAACTGTGAAGTCTGAATACGCAAAAGTTAGTATGGATCTAAAGCCAAAAAATCAACGCATAGATATTAGTAAAAATGCAAATAAGATACTGAGTTTTATTTTTAAGAGCATTAGCATAAAACAACTAATGGCATTTTCAGCTTTATCCTGTAGTATCGTTTTGGTCGGTATGATACATTTGTATATAATTCAGAAGGAATACGGAGAAGAACGTAAGAGTTAATCCCAGGAATTAGCAAACTTCCTTAAGAAGAGAGGTTGAAAGAGCTTGATTTAGATTCTTTAGAGATTCTTTAGGAAAGCGTAGAGTGAGGGTAACATGTTTGAGGTATAAATGGATGAAAGAGTAAAATAATGGAGGTCTTAATAAGGTGTTAAACATATCAACACAAAATGGAACACGAAGCAATGGATACAAATTGAATAGATCTACGTTTATCTATGTTAATAGAGTAACAGTTACTTTGCGTTACGATAGCACTCTAGCTCTCCTTAACTAACAAACTCACCCTTTTCCATGTTATCTAACTCTAATGTTAGCAACATAGTAAGTAGTCCTTCATTATGTGTAACTGAACCAATACCCCTCACATTACTTGATTACACTATTCATTGAAATGAATAGTGCCTTCAAGGATATCATGCAAATTCAGACCCTGTCATTCAGGCAATTGCAAGACTTGACTTAAGTGTAATTGCCAAAGTTTGTCACGCAGCAACGTCAAGATCTTTCATATGTGAATGGTCAAATGCTGCAAATAATTTGAAGGTGTTATCACTGACAGAAGCCGTGTCATTACAGCTGCCTAGAGACTGAACACCATCAACCCACACCCTGGGAAGCTTGAGGCACGAGCTATCATTTTCCCTCCATATAGCAACGTTGTGATGACAGATTACACCTTTCCAGGCCTCAGACAGCCCTCCATTTCTAAAAATTACACATATAAACAACCTTGATAGGCAGCTTTTGATTTGCTCTTCAAGCTTATTAAGGTGATACTTAAGCACGGATAGCGGGAGGTTGCTGGTGACTCGATCATCCATACATGTACACTACCTAATCAGATGTGTTTTAATAACGTAAAAACACACACACACACGCACACACACACACACACACACACACACACACACACACACACACACACACACACACACACACACACACACACATATATATATATATATATGACAATGTCAGACCACGGAGGAAAATGAAACAGGAATTTCCTTAAGTACTTTCGTATATTAAATACATCTTCAGAAGGAATCAGCACATATACACACACACATATATATATATATATATATATATATATATATATATATATATATATATATATATATATATATATATATATATATATATATATATATATATATATATATATATACAAGAATAATCACAAAAAGCACGTGATTTGATTATGTGTAAGTATCCACTTTTGAAAATGAGATTATAATTTTGAAGGTGTTCGTGTTTCTAGACATTTTCCAGCAATACAGGGTGTACTTGTGTTGCTTGAATCCGCCCACAATAGCAGAGATCATGAAGGCCGTGACCATGGGAGTCCTCGCGTGACTGTGGAGTGTTAAGTGATTGTTCTCATGTCACCTCAGCATATATCTTCTGTAATAGGCAGTTAAACAGTTCTATTTCTCAAATACATGCTACACTTCTTCTCCTCAGCCCTTTCCATCTTCTCCATTTCTTAAAACCCATTTCCCATCTCCTCCCCTCCTACCTCCCCCCCCCCCCCAGCAAGGGACAAACTGCTCCTAAAGTCCTCAGCGTCGACCTCTCTCTCTTCTCCTCCTCTTCGGCAGATGGCGTTTTCTTGTTTACATTATTTTCGTTAACAATATTTTTGTTGTCTGGTCTGGCAAGCATTTTGGGGAGGCGGATGGATGGAAACAATATTTTTGAGTGGAAACAGTGGAGAACAATTTTGTGTTTATCAATTTGTACCTGCAGTATCGAGTTTTAGCTCATGGACCCCTTTTTCCAGCCATTAATCTTCTAGTGCAATGTCTTCCAACCTGTACAGTTCCTTTCATGTACATTTAAACACTTTTAAGTTTCCTTTCCTTTAACCAGTAATGTACAATAGCAGATGATGTCTTATTTTAACATCCATTTTCCTAGGTCACGTAGGAAATGGATGTTAAAAACTTAAAGGAGAGGATTTAGTAGTGGAGGAAGAGAAGATGATATAGAGAAAGATGTTGAGATGGAATTAAGGGTAGGATTAGGAGGAGGCCGTGAAGTAGAGGCAGTGAGAAGGTTGAGGATGGGGTGAAGGGGCGAAGGGGCAGTACAAGTAGAAGGTGACGAGGTGTTTTGTGGAGGGGAGGAGGCTGGCAAGGGGCAAGGAATCGATGGTGAAGCTGAAGTAAAAGTAAGGGGATCGGGGTTGTTGTTGTTTTTGATTCAGCGACTCGGAACAAAAGTTCCAAGTAGCACGGGCTATGGTGAGCCCGTATTGGACTTATTTGGCACAGGAGCGGGGCTGTAACAGGGGTTCGGGTAAATATATGTCCATAAATAACAGTTGGCTCTGACAAGACCATCTTGTTCACGTGAGTGTTGTGAGGTGTCATCTGGCGTCTGCGAGGCCCCAATAAGGGAAGGTCAGAACATATTAATCTTTCATGTCCTGGTGCCTCCAACTATCCTCGTCTGTGTCCTTATACTTCAGACCTTTCTTCTCCGATTCCTCCCTAATTAATAGTAATAATTTGACGCATACCAAAATTTTATGGATAACTTAGTGTATGTTTTATGGTCCATTAAAGGTCTTGGCAGCCACAGCATTTGAAAATGTCACTCAAGGAGTTTGGCCAGTTTTAGTCTGAGGAGATCAATAAGATGCTTGTCCTAAATTTCCTATGTGATCTTAGCAACTTCATGCCTAGCCATTAATCTTTTAATCATCTCTCATGAGTACAGTTTTAATTAGATCCGATCGAGAAACATTGCTCGGCTCACCTCTGAGTATCTTAGGCCTTACAAAAGGCATAAATCTCATCATCGATTAGCAAAACAATGATATTATGGGATTCCTGGACCAGCAGATGTTTTCATCAATGAGTACTGATGTTACTATTTATCAATATATATATATATATATATATATATATATATATATATATATATATATATATATATATATATATATACATACACGAGAAGAGATGAGTTCTGACAGAGGAAAATTATATTAAAAGGCTACTTGATTAATTTATTAACTCATTTACATTACCTGAATAACTTCTAAACTCATTTCCATTAACTTATTAACTTCTTAACTATTTTCTATTGCCTCAGTAACTTCTTGACTCATTCCCACTACTTCAGTCACATCTTGAATTATTTCCAGTACCCTCAATAAGTTAACTCATTTCCATAATCTCAATAATTCCCTAACTCAATTACCTTGGCCCAGTAACTCTTTAAATGATTTCCATTATCTCAGTAAATTCTCAACAAACTTCCATTACTTCAGTAACTTCTCAACATATTTCCATTACAGGCCTGTGTAAATCCACCAGGAATATTTACACCAAACCGCGTGAAGTGTGGGCAAAACTTTCGCAATTTACTTACTGTGGATTTGTTGCCCAAGGTGAGAGAAAGGTATGAATACAGTCCTTCTCGCCAACGACCATTCAACCCCGTCCAGTCAAACTACCACCCCGTTTCTGCAAGTCTCCAGCCCCGTCTCCGCAAGCCCCCAAGCTCCGCCACTCCCAGCATCAACCCCCGTCCTCCCCTCGCCCACTCAGCAGGAATGAGGTGAGGGAATCGAAAGATCTCACGTCAGGGTGTTGAAAAGACTTGGGAGTGTGGGAGTGAGGACGGAAGCCACACAGGAGCACAGAAATTCCTCCATAAAAGCTTAGAATTGATCCCTGCGAGACTGAAAGATCTCTGGGATCTTGCGAGATCTCTGGGATACTGAGAGATCTCTGGGATACTGCGAGATCTCTGGGATACTGAGAGATCTCTGGAATACTGCGAGATCTCTGGGATACTGCGAGGAGATCTCTGGGACACTGAGAGATCTCTGGGACACTGAGAGATCTCTGGGATACTGAGAGATCCCTGGGACACTGAGAGATCCCTGGGACACTGAGAGATCTCTGGGACACTGAAAAATCCCAGATAACTGCATATTCCTTGGAACAATAACAATGTTCTCTACCACTAAAAGCTCACTCGGAACTCTGAAAGTTCATTGAAGAACTGAAATATCGCTGAAGCGTACACATGTTATCTCTCTCTCTCTCTCTCTCTCTCTCTCTCTCTCTCTCTCTCTCTCTCTCTCTCTCTCTCTCTCTCTCATCTTAAGATCTTAATACAGTTCTTCAACGTTCATTATACTCATGTTAACTGTAATGTATTTTCAAAGCTCATTAATTGCTCGGAAAGTCATGAAGACAGTATTGCAGTAGTCCTTGAGACAGTCAGAGCCAGGAATACTTTAGCAGGTGTCCCCAATACTGCCAGAGTCAGGGAGCGCAGAGCAGTATTAACACTGACAGAGCCAAGTTGTATAGAGCAGTATTAACACTGGCAGAGCCAAGTTGTATAGAGCAGTATTAACACTCACAGAGCCAAGTTGTATAGAGCAGTATTAACACTCACAGAGCCAAGTTGTATAGAGCAGTATTAACACTGGCAGAGGCTCTCGTACAACACTACGCTGGTGTTAGATGCTCCGGGGCTCCCACTCATTCTAACTAAAGTTATGTTTAAATCCAGCTTCCAACTTGCAGAACACAAAGTTGTGAGAATGTTGGTAGGGAGACTCACACACTCGGGCACAACCTGTTGCTGTATACGCCCAGTTATACCACACGATCTGTGTGTGTTCCTTTGTTAACCAGACCACACACTACAAGGTGAAGGGACGACGACGTTTCCGTCCGTCCTGGACCATTCTCAAGTCGATGTGTGTGTTCCTTTAAATTCTGTGTGTGTTCGTGTGTTCTCAAGTCGATGTGTGTGTTCATGTGTTCTGTGTGTTCCTTTAAATGTATTTACCTAAATGTACTCCAGCAGGATCAGCTTCTAGCTCCTGCGCTCCGCCTTGTCAACTATTAGTATTTTATGTCAGAGAGTGTTCTCTCATTATTTTTTAATTTAAAATTATGCGTTGAATTAGCTTCAAAAGCTTCTTCATGTGACTGTTATCATTGTTTTCCACTTCATTGTTTTCCATTTATAACAACTTTCTGTGCCTTTTTAACTCCCTCTCTATCACCTGATAATCTCTCTACCCTGATGTCTAGTTCGCTTAACTGGGTCATTACTGATCCTTAACTTGACATAATTATTCAATTGTTCCTAATTCACAGCAATCTAATGCCAATTTGACTTTGGTGTTCGCTAAATTAGATTTAATTAAGGGTATTTAGTACATGGCCCAATCGTTGGTTCACCTGTGTAGTGCTCAGAGAGTCGAGGTAAAGCCAGAGTGTTGCCAGCGCGCCACTACATTAATGACGACCTGTTGCTCGTTCAACTTTATGGTTGATAATTAAACTGCTTTTATTTTCACACGCTTAACTAGTTTTCTCACCCTTTCCTAGACAAAGTGTTCGAGTGTCACTTTGCAGCTTAATTACACGAAGTGTTTAGGTACTAATTTATAGCTTTATTAGTCACAGTCTTTGATTGTTTATTTCCAGCTTAAATACACAGTTTGTTCAGGTACTAATTAGCAGTTGTACTAAACTGAGGGTTTGACTTTTAATATATATATATATATATATATATATATATATATATATATATATATATATATATATATATATATATATATATATATATATATAATATAGCCGTGACTCATAATAGTGTAGTTCTTCCCTGAGTTGGCTTTATTCAGCACTCTAATGGTACCCTCTACTGGAGCTCTTGTCTGGCTCACATTACTGTAGCTGTATCATGATACATTCTACTGTAGTGCTACAACACGTGTACTGTTATCTTACCCCCTCTATCGAGCTCTATCGAGTATCATTATATAACCAGAAAATACACTAAAGAACAGATATAACATAACACCAACTTTACTACACACAAAATTGACATCATAGCAAAAATAAAAATCCCTTATAATCCCTTATATTTGTTGTAACTGTGCTTGATTCAACGAATGAATTATGTTACATTGGACAGAATTACCGTTAATAAGTATAAAAAAACTTATTTTAAAAAGCAGGCGCTCCAGCTCTGGAACGCCAATTTAATGCATTGAAATGAGACATCTAGTTCTTTCATTAGCCTGGAACCCAATTCTGAGAAACCTTATGGGTCCTTTGGGAGGGTTGCCGCGACTCCTGTGACAACGTGGTTGTGCAATCCAATGTGTTCTCTTTGCTTGGCAACGGTCTGCAGCACCGTTGTTCACCGTTGCTAAAACACGTTTTCTTCCATCATTTTATTTTTGTTTTAGTCAGTGCTAATTACTCAGAATATTTATCAAAGACGTTCTTTTTTTTCAGTACAAATACCGGTAAAATCAGAGATACCAAACACTTACCTGCACTTCACACAATGGGTTATATCTTCCATAACTCTTCTTTGAGTTATCTTCCACAACCCTTCCTTGAGTACTGATTGTAAAAGGAGGTCCCACACACATACCAAGCTGGTGAAGATGATTATGGATAAGCTTACTGAGGAAGGTGTCCTCCCTTCACTACTCGACCCCACAACGACCACCTCAGTATCCCTCATACATGAATTAAGTGAGGGACGACGCCTTCCCTCACTCTATATCCCTCATAGATTCATCAGCATCACTAACTGAGGCGCATGGTAGGAGAGGAGTCCTTCCTCTACCTCAGCATCACTAACTGAGGCGCATGGTAGGAGAGGAGTCCTTCCTCTACCTCAGCATCACTCTCCTGACTCACTTCGTTAATCAATACACTCACATTTAGGTAAAATAAACACAATGACGGGAGATGTAAAGGTTTTCCTTACAATTAAAACAAATCCAATATGTTACCCTAAGCTGACGTTCGCAGAGAGTAATGCAATTTGTTAGAGGGCGAGCCCGTGAAGCCCGCATGCTCTATTCAGTCCCCTGGCCACTAAATTGAATCAAGACCTGCATCCTAAAATGTTCTCGCCTCTGTTGACTTCACAGGCGTCAGAGGGATTACTTAAATGAACGACCGGGAATAACAGAAGAGATTGATTTACAGTTTGTTCTTTATTATCATGTAGCAAAACACTTTCTCTGATAATCGTTAGATTTGTATAGTGTATACAATAATGGGCTGCAACCCATTCTCCTGAAATTCAATACTACACGCGTCTACGTTCTGGTAGTCTATCACGACACACTTGTACACATTCA
>NC_091209.1:22318228-22338228 GCF_040958095.1 Procambarus clarkii
ACACTGGAGAGCAGAGAAAGATACCAGAATGCCAGGAATGAATATGTCAGGATGAGAAGAGAGGCAGAAAGACAATACGAAAATGACATCGCAAGCAAGGCAAAGACTCAGCCTAAATTGTTGCATAGCCACATTAGGAGAAAAACAACAGTAAAGGAACAGGTTATGAGATTAAGGATAGGGGCGGAAGGATTCACTACAAATGACAAGGAAGTGTGTGAGGAATTGAATAAGAAATTCCAGGAGGTCTTCACCTTAGAACAAGGAGAAATTCCAGAGGTAAGTGAGGGAATAGCTAACCAGGAACCACTGGAAGAGTTTGAGATTACCAGTGGGGAAGTAAGGAAGTGTTTACTAGAGTTGGACGTGACGAAGGCTATAGGCCCAGATGGAATCTCCCCTTGGGTTCTAAAGGAAGGAGCAAGAGAACTGAGCCTACCACTCTCCATAGTGTATAACAAATCACTGGCAACAGGGGAACTGCCAGATACTTGGAAAGCAGCTAACGTAGTCCCGATATACAAGAAAGGGGATAGACAGGAGGCACTGAACTACAGGCCAGTGTCCCTAACCTGCATACCATGCAAGCTGATGGAGAAGATTGTGCGAAAAAAACTAGTGGAGCATCTGGAGCGAAGGAACTTTGTAACACAGCATCAACATGGGTTCAGGGATGGCAGGTCCTGCCTCACAGGGTTACTTGAATTCTACGACCAGGCAACAAAAATAAGGCAAGAAAGAGAAGGGTGGGCAGACTGCATATTTTTGGATTGTCAGAAAGCCTTTGATACAGTGCCACACAAGAGGCTAGTGCGAAAGTTGGAGATGCAGGCTGGAGTGAGAGGGAAGGTACTCCGGTGGATAGAGGAATACCTAAGCAACAGGAGACAACGAGTCTGTGTGAGGGGTGAGGTCTCAGATTGGCGAGACGTCACAAGTGGAGTCCCGCAGGGGTCAGTCCTTGGACCTATACTGTTTCTGGTATATGTAAATGATCTCCCAGAGGGTATAGATTCGTTCCTCTCAATGTTTGCCGACGATGCAAAAATTATGAGGAGGATTGAAACAGAGGATGATAGTAGGAGGCTACAAGATGACCTGGATAGACTGAGTGAATGGTCCAACAAATGGCTGTTGAAGTTCAACCCGAGTAAATGCAAAGTAATGAAACTAGGCAGTGGAAACAGGAGGCCAGGCACAGGATACAGAATAGGAGATGAAGTACTTAATGAAACAGACAGAGAGAAAGATCTAGGAGTTGATATCACACCAAACCTGTCTCCTGAAGCCCACATAAAGAGAATAACGTCTGCGGCATATGCGAGGCTGGCTAACATCAGAACGGCGTTCAGGAACCTGTGTAAGGAATCATTCAGAATCTTGTACACCACATATGTAAGACCAATCCTGGAGTATGCGGCCCCAGCATGGAGCCCGTACCTTGTCAAGCACAAGACGAAGCTGGAAAAAGTCCAAAGGTATGCTACTAGACTAGTCCCAGAACTAAGAGGCATGAGTTATGAGGAAAGGCTGCGGGAAATGCACCTCACGACACTGGAAGACAGAAGAGTAAGGGGGGACATGATCACAACCTACAAAATCCTCAGGGGAATCGACCGGGTAAACAAGGACGAACTTTTCAACACTGGTGGGACGCGAACAAGGGGACACAGGTGGAAGCTGAGTACCCAAATGAGCCACAGAGACGTTAGAAAGAACTTTTTCAGTGTCAGAGTAGTTAGCAAATGGAATGCATTAGGAAGTGATGTGGTGGAGGCTGACTCCATTCACAGTTTCAAATGTAGATATGATAGAGCCCAATAGGCTCAGGAATCTGTACACCAGTTGATTGACGGTTGAGAGGCGGGACCAAAGAGCCAGAGCTCAACCCCCGCAAGCACAATTAGGTAAGTACAATTAGGTAAGTACACACACACACACACACAGCTTAAACTCAGCTTTCGTGCCGGGCGGAGGACAAAAAGTGGAGACGGGCACATTAATGGGTGCCCCCCCCCCTGGTGGATGTGTTATGCAGTGAGGGGGGCAGCGGTCCCTGGTGGGAGGGGGGCTGGAGGCCTCTCTTACCCCAGTGTGTGTGATGGATTACTTTAATATGTGCACCAGCTCACACTCACCCACTTGCCCGTCCTCACTTATCACTCTCACTATTATACGCTTCCTCATACTTTAATTGTGCCTCTATGGGGGAAAGAATTTTCCGAGATATAATTTTTGTTTGGAAGTTATTAAGTGAAAATAATATTATTTTATTAATATTTTGGTATAAATATGAGTGGACCAGAGGACTGGAGTTCATTTATCTCATGAGTCATTAGGAGTAAAGATATCGTGAATAGGGAATATAACCCGGACCTACTGAATGCTTCGTATCATTACAGTTGCTGACGCTGATATATGAACCGTGTACATGTTATCTTTTTTGGGGTGAATCTTAGGAATATGAAAGAGCCGCAACCGTGTTGACCTCTCTCATACTGCACCACATTAATTATCACTCCCTTACTACCTGCACTCGGAAGGCAGCCATGAATAATAAATATATGCCAACTAACAGCCCTCATGTAACACACAATTACAAGAGCGCTTTATTATAAATATTATAGATGCAAACAATCCACTAGACGTTTGTGGGATGTAACGAGCATCTACTGCATTACTGAGAGGACGCCGGGTCGACCCGACTCATGTTTGGTTCCACACTAGTTAAGTGAACTCTTTGCCATCATTGATTCTTGAAATACAGTGCACATAGCGTTATACCTGCTATTCCACGGGAGAGATAAATGTTGAATTCAAATGATGACCAGACCACACACTAGAATGTGAAGGGACGACGACGTTTCGGTCCGTCCTGGACCATTCTCAAGTCGATTGTGAATTCAAAAATCATTTGAATTCAAATGGATATTCATTGTTACCTTCCGAGCATTTCCTAGAGGTTGGGTACATATATAATTAAACCTACAATTTCTGCTGTGATATGATGATACTCTTTACTAATTCTCTTTACTGGCGTAAAGTTTGGTAAAGGATATGGACGAAGAAATCTAATATTTGTTGTGTATAATGCTGACAGCATGATCCGCTAACATAGATATTATTGATAGCTAAACTGTCAGCGATAAAGTCGTGCATTAAGCTGTATATATATTAGGAATACGTCCTTGGGAGGACTCTGGAGGCAGCTCAGATGTGCGATGAGTATCACACAACGAACTCCAGCGCAAAAATTCCGAGAACACTGCTAAAGAAATATTGGAAGAATTGTTATCTCGATCATCCATGATTGCAACTCCCAGAAATCATCAGAACTAGACAAGCAGAGCTACCAACTTGTTTACAAGCAATCTGCAACAACTTGGTACTGGCATCCAAGCCCAAGCAGCAGCCCTAGCTGTCAAGATCTTTAAAACTGATTCTGGATGTTGTGTGTGTGTGTGTGTGTGTGTGTGTGTGTGTGTGTGTGTGTGTGTGTGTGTGTGTGTGTGTGTGTGTTTGTGTGTGTGTGTGTGTGTGTGTGTGTATGTGTGTGTGAGAGAGAGACAGACAGACAGACAGACAGACAGACAGACAGACAGACAGACAGACAGACAGAAGGAAGGAAAGAGAGACTTATAACAGCTATGACAGAGAAAAAACAATTCGCGAATCAGTACATTGGACAACCGACTGTTAGAAAGGCGGGGACCAAGAGCTAACAGCTCGATCCTGCAGGCACAAATAGTAGATTCAAATAGTAAACACTTACCAACACAAACACAGAGGGTCATTAGCATAGCGGCACCAGTTTTCCCATTTATACAACACAACCTCTGGAAGTCAGCGTGGAACTGTGAACTTTATTGTTATTAAAGCAGAACACTGAACACTGAACAGTGCTGCGGGACTCAACTGCGCTGTTCACCAAACCTGTGTTGCCAGTTTTGTTGAATATATCTTTTGTGCATTTCATTCGAGTATACGCCTTGCCCACTCTTTATGTAATGAAAGTATATTTATTGTAGTTTTTGCCAATATTTACATATTTTTATTTCACATGTGAAATATTTCAAAAGTACAAAGGTGTTATTAATTACGTCAACAGGACGCTGGTACACAGACGTTACTTGGTTAGTATACACATTTAAGAATACACACGCACATACAATGCATGCACTGACACACACATATACACACGCACATACAATGTATGCACTGACACACACACATACACACGCACATGTATCACGTAAGATTGCAATCACATACAACTGTAAACACACATACAGACAAAAATCCACACGCTCTAGCATATTAACCGTCCTCAAAATTCACGCTATAACCCTATACGGTTTTGACTAGACCTTAACACCTGTCTCATCCAGCTCTCACTGCTCTCACCCAGCTCTTACCCAGCTCTCACTGCTCTCATCCAGCTCTCACTGCTCTCACTCCTCACTAGGCAACTACTGTCTCAGGCCGCCAACATGCTCCTATGCCACCACCACACAACCTAGGCCTCCAGGCTTTAGAACATAATGTTTCCACAAATAAGAGTGAATTTCTGCCTACGTAACTTCCCACAGGAACGTCTTCAAGCTTTTAAATGACTTTATTTATAATTTTCATCTTTAAAATATTCTTTCTCAATCATTTTCAAAACCAATTTCTTAATTTCCACTCATTATCGAAAATAAAGGAATTCTCAATAGCTCGTTAGCTTCGGTGACAGTTCACTGATTCCCAAATTTGTAATTGTCTTTTGTAGAAAACTTTCGAATAATTTCTGAGGTACATTTTGTGAACCCGAGATGAGTCACAATGATCAGCAGCCACCAGCTGGAACTTTAGCTTCCTGCACGGGACATAACTTAGCACTCTAGACGGCTCTGTGACGGTAGACGGCCCGGTGACGGTAGACGGTCCTGTGACGGTTATCTTGAAATGATTTCGGAGCTTAGCGTCCCCACGGCCCGGTCCTCGACCAGGCCTTCTTTTTGTTACACCCCCAGGAAGCAGCCCGTCGCAACTGTCTAACTCCTAGGTACCTATTTACTGCTAGGCAACAGGTGCATCAGGGTGAAAGAAACTCTGCCCCCTTGTTTCTGCCTCCACCGGGGATCGAGCCCGGAACCTCAGGACTACGAATACGAAGCGCTGTCCACTTAGCTGTCAGGCCCCTACGATAGCAGATGTTTGCTTCACCCCATTTATGGGTCAATATTAACTGCCCCAGACTGCCCTCTCATGTCCAATGTTTTCCTCCTCCATTAATTCTTCACTTTCACCTTTACTCCTTTATGTTATATCTCTTCCTCTTCTCACCCTCCTCCTCACCTCTGCTCTCCAGGGTACCATCCCTTCCCCCATCCCCTTCACACTAATCCTTCGAGAGGATTTCCTCCTTTTCCACTTCTCTGACTCATAAACTCTAAACGAATATCTGGCCCAGTATCTCACCCTCTCCAGTTACTATCCAGAATTAGTGTTAACGCTGCCAAGGTTACCCACACCATTACTAGCCAGACAGTCTACATCCCAAGAGCCCAGTTACAGTCCTGTTCGGTCACATTAATATAAATTACAGTTACAAGATATCTGCTCAACCCTTCATATTACCTGAAGCTTAACCTCACTGATTGTTTCATTGATCCTCAGCTCCAGGAACACCAGACCATCATCTCACCGCCGCTGCTGCTTGGTGACTGGGTACAGTCACCAAGCTGTGCTGTACAAGGGACTGTGTACAGTCACCAAGGTGTGCTGTACAAGGGACTATGTACAGTCACCAAGCTGTGCTATACAAGGAACTGTGTACAGTCACCAAGCTGTGCTGTACAAGGGACTGTGTACAGTCACCAAGCTGTGCTGTACAAGGGACTGTGTACAGTCACCAAGCTGTGCTATACAAGGGACTGTGTACAGTCACCAAGCTGTGCTATACAAGGGACTGTGTACAGTCACCAAGCTGTGCTGTACAAGGGACTGTGTACAGTCACCAAGCTGTGCTGTACAAGGGACTGTGTACAGTCACCAAGCTGTGCTGTACAAGGGACTGTGTACAGTCACCAAGCTGTGCTGTACAAGGGACTGTGTACAGTCACCAAGCTGTGCTGTACAAGGGACTGTGTACAGTCACCAAGCTGTGCTGTACAAGGGACTGTGTACAGTCACCAAGCTGTGCTATACAAGGGACTGTGTACAGTCACCAAGCTGTGCTGTACAAGGGACTGTGTACAGTCACCAAGCTGTGCTGTACAAGGGACTGTGTACAGTCACCAAGCTGTGCTGTACAAGGGACTGTGTACAGTCACCAAGCTGTGCTGTACAAGGGACTGTGTACAGTCACCAAGCTGTGCTGTACAAGGGACTGTGTACAGTCACCAAGCTGTGCTATACAAGGGACTGTGTACAGTCACCAAGCTGTGCTATACAAGGGACTGTGTACAGTCACCAAGCTGTGCTATACAAGGGACTGTGTACAGTCACCAAGCTGTGCTATACAAGGGACTGTGTACAGTCACCAAGCTGTGCTGTACAAGGGACTGTGTACAGTCACCAAGCGGTGCTGTACAAGGGACTGTGTACAGTCACCAAGCTGTGCTACACAAGGGACTGTGTACAGTCACCAAGCTGTGCTACACAAGGGACTGTGTACAGTCACCAAGCGGTGCTACACAAGGGACTGTGTACAGTCACCAAGCGGTGCTATACAAGGGACTGTGTACAGTCACCAAGCTGTGCTGTACAAGGGACTGTGTACAGTCACCAAGCTGTGCTGTACAAGGGACTGTGTACAGTCACCAAGCGGTGCTACACAAGGGACTGTGTACAGTCACCAAGCGGTGCTGTACAAGGGACTGTGTACAGTCACCAAGCTGTGCTACACAAGGGACTGTGTACAGTCACCAAGCGGTGCTGTACAAGGGACTGTGTACAGTCACCAAGCTGTGCTACACAAGGGACTGTGTACAGTCACCAAGCTGTGCTGTACAAGGGACTGTGTACAGTCACCAAGCTGTGCTACACAAGGGACTGTGTACAGTCACCAAGCTGTGCTGTACAAGGGACTGTGTACAGTCACCAAGCTGTGCTATACAAGGGACTGTGTACAGTCACCAAGCGGTGCTATACAAGGGACTGTGTACAGTCACCAAGCGGTGCTATACAAGGGACTGTGTACAGTCACCAAGCAGTGCTATACAAGGGACGTCTAAAGAAGCGGGGTAAAGAATAAAGATTATAATCTAAACTTTCCTCTAGACGACGGAATCTGCAAGTTTAATCGCCTAATTTCCGGTCTGTTGCTGACCCTCGCCGACTCTTAATTGATTTGGTGAATGATGAATTGTGTAAAAAGTGTCCTGTCCGAATCCTCTATTAGACTATATAAACGTTATCTCATATTTTTTGGTTACTGTATATAATGCTCGATGTTTAAAGAATATTATAACTCCTCATTTGTGTCTTGTTTCCACCTTTGACCCTCCTTCTTGTGTTTTAACTTTTGAACATTGATTCTTGGCATGTGTATGTCAGTATCGTGTACACCTTTGTGTTCCATGTGTTGTGACGACCAGGTTCTTAGTCTTAGTCTGCGGATCATCATGTTTCGGAATTCAGTGAAGGGTTGAACATTTGAATTAGAAAATGTTTCAACTTTTTACCATATTCCTCAGATCGGAATACGGTCGAGCAATCTATGGCCTATGGCAACAAGTTCCGCATATCTCTCTCTCTCTCTCTCTCTCTCTCTCTCTCTCTCTCTCTCTCTCTCTCTCTCTCTCTCTCTTATATATATATATATATATATATATATATATATATATATATATATATATATATATATATATATATATGTCGTACCTAGTAGCCAGAACGCACTTCTCAGCCTACTATGCAAGGCCCAATTTGCCTAATAAGCCAAGTTTTCATGAATTAATATACTTTCTCTAATTTTTTTCTTATGAAATGATAAAGCTACCCATTTCATTATGTATGAGGTCAATTTTTTTTATTGGAGTTAAAATTAAAGTAGATATATGACCGAACCTAACCAACCCTACCTAACCTAACCTAACCTATCTTTATAGGTTAGGTTAGGTTAGGTAGCCGAGAAAGCTAGGTTAGGTTAGGTTAGGTAGGTTAGGTCGTCGAAAAAATATTAATTCATGAAAACTTGGCTTATCAGGCAAATCGGGCCTTGCATAGTAGGCTGAGAAGTGCGTTCTGGCTATTAGGTACGACATATATATATATATATATATATATATATATATATATATATATATGTCGTACCTAATAGCCAGAACGCACTTCTCAGCCTACTATTCAAGGCCCGATTTGCCTTATAAGCCAAGTTTTCATGAATTAATGTTTTTTCGTCTACCTAACCTACCTAACCTAACCTAACCTAGCTTTTTTTGGCTACCTAACCTAACCTTACCTATAAATATAGGTTAGGTTAGGTTAGGTAGGGTTGGTTAGGTTCGGTCATATATCTACGTTAATTTTAACTCCAATAAAAAAAAATTGACCTCATACATAGAGAAAAGGGTTGCTTTATCATTTCATAAGAAAAAAATTATAGTAAATATATTAATTCAGGAAAACTTGGCTTATTAGGCAAATCGGGCCTTGAATAGTAGGCTGAGAAGTGAGTTCTGGCTACTAGGTACGACATATATATATATATATATATATATATATATATATATGTCGTACCTAATAGCCAGAACGCACTTCTCAGCCTACTATTCAAGGCCCGATTTGCCTAATAAGGCAAGTTTTCATGAATTAATGTTTTTTCGTCTACCTAACCTACCTAACCTAACCTAACCTAGCTTTTTTTGGCTACCTAACCTAACCTTACCTTTAAATATAGGTTAGGTTAGGTTAGGTAGGGTTGGTTAGGTTCGGTCATATATCTACGTTAATTTTAACTCCAATAAAAAAAAATTGACCTCATACATAGAGAAAAGGGTTGCTTTATCATTTCATAAGAAAAAAATTATAGTAAATATATTAATTCAGGAAAACTTGGCTTATTAGGCAAATCGGGCCTTGAATAGTAGGCTGAGAAGTGAGTTCTGGCTACTAGGTACGACATATATATATATATATATATATATATATATATATATATATATATATATATATATATATATATATATATATATATATATGGTGGTATATGTTCTGGATATTGTTGTGTTGCCATGACTCACAACATAACAAGCTTCTCCTAATTGGAGAACACGTCAGCATAACCTCTAGTTTGGGGTCTCGTGTGTTGACTTTGTATCATTTGTCTTGGGATATTTGGCAACGGTACATTGACCCCGCTGGAGTGACCTTTCCCACTGTCCCTGTACAGTTAAGTATTGTCGTGACCTGCATAATTGAAGTGGTACCGTAACCTGTTAAAGTTATCTGGTGCAGTTATCTGATTCACAGACCTGTGACCTGATTCACAGACCTGTGACCTGATTCACAGACCTGTGACCTGATTCACAGACCTGTGACCTGATTCACAGACCATGGAACAGCTACATGTAGCCCCATGGCATAATTATACATAATACTATGTCACAGTTACATATGGCGCCTTAGCAGTAAAGGCTGTTTTCTTACCCCGCAGTCACCCCAGAACACAGTCCAATACACAGTTACCGGAAACGTTGTGTTGTATTAGTAGCTTTAGGCATAGTATGTACTAGCTCTAATCTAGACATCCAACATTATGTTTCAAACTCGTTTTGAATGTATGTACTTTGACCTAAATAAACATTCTTCTTCTTCTTCTTATTATTATTATTATTATTATTATATAGCCCATAGATAGTTACACATAGCCCGAGGGCAGAGTACTACCATGGCACAGTCACATATAGGCCCTGTTACAGTCACAAACTTACATTTATTAAGGCAGCGTAAGCATCTTGGGGAGTTGTTGGTAAACAAGTAGGACCATCCTGCTAGAATGGTTGGCAATACTGCAGGTGTTCTATTTGTCAACACTCTAACTACAGCTTATGTTGCGGTTATCTTGAGATGATTTCGGGGGTTTTTAGTGTCCCCGCTGCCCGGTCCTCGACCAGGCCTCTACCCCCAGGAAGCAGCCCGTGACAGCTGACTAACACCCAGGTACCTATTTTACTGCTAGGTAACAGGGGCATAGGGTGAAAGAAACTCTGCCCATTGTTTCTCGCCGGCGCCTGGGATCGAACCCAGGACCACAGGATCACAAGTCCAGCGTGCTGTCCGCTCGGCCAACCGGTGGTCCTTATAGAACCTGTCGCATTGATATATTGTACATAATGATTGTACATATTTTATATTATCAAAAGCTTCATTGTAATGATTATTCTAAAAAACATTATAATATCTTCAAATTATAAATTTACAAATGTTATTAGAATTCTTCACCCTTATTTAAGGCTCCTAAAACATTCCTTGATTTTGATGCAGGTTAATTAACGTAATCCCAAGTTATTAATTATGCTCGAAATCTGCTAAAGCAGCTTTTTGGTTATTTAACTAAAAAACTGCCTCCATAATTACTCAGTGCGAGATCCACAGGACGTTCTGGCAATCGCTTGAGTCTGTATACTGCTGGAAATAGCATATGGGTGATTTTAATAGCTTGACGTGACTTATCTTAATCTAAACTCTTACTTATCTTGATTTAACCTATACTAACTTAACCTATCCTGGCGTGACTTATCCTAAACTAACCTAACCTTGTCCTGCTTGGTTCAGTCAGATCATACCTAACGAAAATTGACTCAATTTAACATAATTTAACCAAACCTGATATAATCTATCCTAGCCTTAACCTCATCTAACCTAGTCTGATGCAACTTATACTACGCCAATTTAACTTATCCCTGCCATAATCTATCCTAAGCTAACCTAGCCTGGCACAAATTATCCTAATCTAACCTTTTATAGCTATATGCGACTTACCCTAATTAAATTTAACCTAACTTTCCTAGCCTGAAGGAACTTATCCTTATCTAACTTAACCTAATCTTCCATAGCCTGATGCAACTCGTCCCAGACCTAATCCGTGTTAATCTAAGGTAATTATAACCAACTTTAATACTGTGCACTCGTTCCGTAAAATAATCAAGACCAAAAATATGTACAAAAGCAGGAGCCACGTACAATAACAACGTACGTACAAAAAAACAAAGTTCTAACTTTCCAGAAGAGTACGGACCCAACTAACCCACCTAACCTAACTTATTGACGGGCAGAAAACGTGGATATTTACGAGCTGCTACGTTTCGTAGTGTTCTGGAATATGTACGATGGGGAGCATAACGTATAAAATGAGACGTATTAGTATAGACGGGTGTCACTGTAAGCGTTAGAAACACTGACTGTAAATATTAAAACACTCGGTAACTTGTATGTTGCTGACACTTCTATTAATTAAAACTTTCTTCTTTCCTTAACTACTGAGGTGGTAAACGTTCCCTACATTGTTTGTGTTATCGTGTATAAAATAAAATTAATTTTTCTTGTATACAGAAGAGAAAAATTATCACATTTTCTATTCAAATGCGGGGCTCAGGCGAGAGAAACACCCAGAAGTTAAGAGTAATTCGTGTTATTAAAACTTTTCTTGCTAGTTGGTAAATCTGGCACTCAAGGTAATTGCTCTACCGCCCAGTTTGAGAGGCGAGGGAAGCCTCTCCTAGTATCACTAGCTCTCGCTCCCTATATTTAGAAGCTTCTCTTTGTGCAGTATTTACCTTGCACCTAGGAAATATTTTGAATAACAAATTACGGAATTTAAATGCATGTGATTTATGTATATACAGCAGCAAGAATTAAAATAATAATATATTTTGCTCAGTGTGAACTTAAAAAGCTTTACAATAGTATCCCACGATGACCTTTGTTGGCGATGAGTCACAATAACGTGGCTGAAGTATGTTGACCAGACCACACACTAGAAATTGAAGGGACGACGACGTTTCGGTCCGTCCTGGACCATTCTCAAGTCGATTTGAGAATGGTCCAGGACGGACCGAAACGTCGTCGTCCCTTCAATTTCTAGTGTGTGGTCTGGTCAACATGACCTTTGTTGTTGTTGGTTCAGGGGCGACGTCCGTCTAGGGGTCGGATGCACTCCGGCGTGACCTTAAATGATAAATCACAAAGCAAAATGGCGAAATAAACGTCGCTTGTTGGCGGAAAGCAACGCACCTTGTGGCGACTGAACACATCGATGGGCAGATGATTGGGGAGACCCAAGAGTCCCTCAGGGAGGTAATCACTGGCACCACCCCACACAGAGAACACTGGGTAACAAAACTAAAAACTCGGCCACTTCCTAAAACGCAAAAAATTCTCCAGTGCTCCCGGCAGAACAGACGTCATCCCCGACTAATTCTGAGGGCCCACCAGGAGCCCACCAAGACCCACCAACTCCCGGCACCTCTCGGCCAAGCTGGCGCCGAACACCGTCTTCCTTCCCGATGAACCAGCCAGAAAATGTTCAAAATGTATCAACTTTCGTGTGACCCACGGCAATATATGCGCCAGGCGTCGTAACAATGCGAACCGATGAATAAGTATGCCAGACGAGCGTATCAAATCTTTAGGGTAGAATTGCTAAATGGTTTGTTATCCAGCGGCCCCCGGGCGGTGCAGGGGTGCAGACCTCCGCTCGTCGCCAAGGTTGAACAACGAGTCCCGACTCGTTGGTAAGCATTTATAAATGTGAATCGCAGGCCTTGGTAATACTATTTCATAATAAATGAAAAACACTTACAATAAAGGATGGAAACCACACACCCTCGTCCCTTTGAACCACAATCTATAGAAATATGTTTTTGAAAAAAGTCTCACAAATTTCTCGGGTCCTAATCACATGGCCACCTATAACTACATTAAAAAATATGTCTGTAAAACGGTCTTGTAATTTTGTCAATCCATCAATTTTCTTCACACCAAATTCTATAGCCACCTTCAATCTAATTAAAACATAAGATTATCTGAATACAGACTTCCCAGTTTCTCGGAGCCTTGTTAGAGAGCCATCATGAACCTTCACCATAATATTACTGTTCTTTTTATTAACTCTCGCCAGTTTTTCGAGTCCTCATAAAATGAACTCAAAATCCCAATCTCGGAGCATATCATAGTTTCTTGCGCTTCACTAAACAATGACAAAGTTCCCACGCTTGCAACAAGACATTGCCTTGGAATTGAGAATACTGAGCTAAAGCAATACAATACTCAAGAAGCTTCACTAATGACAACTGAAGAAACAAAATAACAAATGTTTCAAGCATACAAAATACTCGCGGGTATCGATGTAACAGAATAACAGTATTTAGGCAGTAATAATGTAACAAGCCATCAGACATGAAAGCAAGGCATGCAGAGTATCCATATGAACCTGAAGAAGCACTTCAGCGTTGCGGTAGTAAGCAGATTTAACCAATATAATAGATACTACATCCGTAATAAAACCTATATAACAACACTCACAGGAGTCTGGAGACATTGCTTCACAAGCAGATAGTCAGAGATGCGGGAGATGAGATTACTAAGAGAGCCGAAAACTTTCTTAGAATACACATAGAGACACGTACATGCACATACAAACAGACACACACAAAGATACACAGACATACGTTGATGTGAGAACTTCAGCGATAAGAACTGCAGTAAAGGCAAATGCACTAGGTATGCTGGGGACGAAAGTTTGGGCAGAAATGTGTGTTATCGCTAAATGGTTGGTGAGGTTTGTTCTGAGTAGTGTGTTCTGACTTGTATGTAATGACATGTGTCCAGAGACAGGCGTATACTGACATGTGTCCAGAGATATATGTATACTGATATGTGTCCAGAGATATATGTATACTTATATGTGTCCAGAGACCTGTCTATACTGATATGTATCCAGAGACCTGCAATACGGTAAATATACATACGGTATATTTAAATTGACGAAGAACTTTGTGACCTGACCAGGATTCGAGCCTGCATTACCTGGGCTCAACCCACTCATTGTGTTTCTCTGTTATATTAGCATGCGTTTAGTACTGATGAAGCAGTACTACTGGGCTCCAGGAACCTTCCTTCAGACCCTAGCAAGATGTGCTGTTGTTGGGTTCGAATAAACTATTCTGTAAAACTTCAAGAAGCTGTGATACAGAGCTTCAATGAGCATCTGTGAGGCGCCTCAGACAGCTCTGCTACAGAGCTTTAATACGTTGTGCTGGAGAGCTGCAGACAGCTCTGCTACAGAGCTTTAATAAGCTGCGATGCTGGGCGTTTGGTCGACGCCTCATGGGGCTACGCCAGACAAAGGGATCAAAGGTGGATTTAGATTTCATTATGATTGTTGGTCGAGTAGACCAGATGATGGATTTTGTAATCCCTAATGTGGGGATGAAGAGAGTGCGCTGCCAGAGAGGGTGAGGTAGTGTGTGTGTGTGTGTGTGTGTGTGTGTGTGTGTGTGTGTGTGTGTGTGTGTGAGTGTGAGTGTGTGTGTGTGTGTGTGTGTGTGTGTGTGTGTGTGTGTGTGTGTGTGTGTGTGTGTGTGTGTGTGAAGGAGGGAAAGAAACGGAGATAAGTATTAAGTCTACTTTGCTCCACATTTTAGTCTACTGTAATTTTAGTCTACATTTTAGTCTACAGATCCATCTACTGGGTAGATGGATCTGTCCACGAAAGTGTTCTTATTACAAGGTTTCATTGGCAGGTCTTAAATGTGTATGACGAATAGGTGTCATCATATAGCATATTCTAGGGGATTCAACAAGAGCGTGTTTCAAAGCCTTTTGAGTGGCTGTCATCTCTATTTGTACAGTTGAGAACCAGTTGAAGAGTATCCAAATCACTTATTGAATTCCCTGTCTTTACTGCAGCTCCAAATGTTTGTCTTCTGATCTACTGCTCCAAATGAGAAGTGTGTGAAAATGTCAGAGACGAGGTTTAATGATGAGGACGGAGCGTGGTTCACGGCATGTTTAACAAGCTATGAATGCCATCAATATTAGGATGAACAGGCTCCTGAAGTATAACGGAAGTTCCATTGAGAGGTTTATATTTGAGAGATTTATAGATAAACAAAAATATAATGATTGAAGCCCACTTTTGCATTGCGTCTACTCTCTCTAGTTGGTTGCTCGTGACATAAAAATCCAAATTGACTTGGAGCAAAACAACCACCTCCAAAATGTTGGTTGCTCCTTCTCTCTGGGTCGTCCGTGTGGTAGGTGAGGGGGCCAGCGGCCTTTATCAACAAGACTTGCAATATTTGATGGTGTTTCACTCTGGCTAGATTGAGATCCTGATTGGAAACCGGGCGAGATCTCTCGCTAGAGCTCAGGCTGACTCTGGTGGGAATGTGGCTGGATATATGACTTTTTTTATTTATTAGGAATTTGCATGGTATTTTAATTGAAGGTGCGCGGGGAACGTTGTCTGCGACTTAAACGCATTTTATGGCTATAGAGGAACCACTGAGGGTTTCAGCTTGAAATTTGCAATAAATTCTGACATGGATGTTGCTGTTTTTATAGTAAATCACCAAACACAAAATGCAATAATATTTTTTTCTGGATAAGTTGTTTTCTGAGAATTTCAATTATATCAATCAATGAATGAGGTGAGACAACACTTAATAACGACTTTGAAGATTGAGATTGTAAGACATGATTGTTCAATGAGTGTAGAACCTGTTCAACTGTGTAATACTTAATGGAAGAATTGATGACAGAGATAATGGTGAAGGAATAATTGATTTAATGAGGTACGGTTGATAAAAGAGAATGAGCGTGGTAAATAATTTTGGAAAATAAGAGTAATTAAGGCAGATTAGTATGAATCAATATTAGACATTAGACACCCAGCTAAGAAATCCGAAAATGAAAAATTGACAGATGTATCGGTCCGTCCTGGATCAGCATCAACTAGTGATTACATGACTTTATAAAGGTTCAAGACGGGCCGAAACGTCGGCAATTCTTCATTTTCAGACGTGTAGGTTGTGTATCTTGCCTTGAGCCACGTTAGTGTGACTCGTCGTCAACAGATGAATCAAACTTATCATTAGGAAGCTGATAAGTCTAAGATATGGGGAACAGTTGAGAAAATATAGCAGAAGGAGTAAGGAAGAAAGAGAGTAGTAAGGGAAGTCATGGGAAAATATATTTACATTATGTAAAGGCAAATCTTGCAGTTGCTGAGGTGAGGGTGATGATTTTAACATTTGATATAGACGGAGTCAAGAATTGGTTGTTGCTGCCAGTGAACATACAGCAGAAGGGATCCACAATCTTGCTCGAAAAAAATGACAAAAAAAATCATTAGATGTATCATAATAAACAAATCACTGTTAAAATAACCAAACTCCACACATTGTCATTTGAAAATAACATTAAACTTAGCGTAAAATTATTTGAGTAGTAGCTTAATAGTTTTTTAATGAGCTGTCAACATTTAAAGAAGACTAATTGCTGCGCTTACTAACATACTCAGCTGTGTATCACCGCCACCAAAATCGAATTATGTGTAGCAGTGTATTCCCCCAACCCTCTGTTTTATCGGGGAATAATACTTGACCAACAATACAAACACTCTTAGGGTCGGAAATCACATTTTCCTAATCTGTAAACCCAACTGTATCACCCAGGACAAGCGTAGACTAATATATATATATATATATATATATATATATATATATATATATATATATATATATATATATATATATATATATATATATATATATATATATATATATATATAGTCATATACACCAACCTAACACATACACAATACTTCAATTAGCTTATCGTTGTTCAACATGAAACTGCGGATGTTGAAACACAAGAGGAAGATCAGTGACATGTCGACACAGACCTGCGGGATTGCTACCAGTCAGACAGCAAACATAAGGAACAAAAACTAACTCTTAAGTAGAAGTAAAACTTCTACTTACGTGTTAGTTTTTGTTCCTTATGTTTGATCTCTTAGTGTCTTTTACATAAACATTCATGAAAAGTATTGTAATATTTTGCAATAATTTGTAATTGTTAATCCTTGAATCCGGTGTGGTAATGGTTCTGCAATAACATGGGGAGAATAACGCAGTAATCGTTTTCTCCCTCACAACATGCCTTTGGCGTGCATTAATTTACCTTCATAGTAAAATTAATGTATTTACATAATAATAACTTCAATTAAAAAAATACCTAGAAAGTGTTCTGGTTACCAAGATATGGTATTTTGAAAGTAGAATAACAACTTTTTTTATATTGCAACTCCTAAATTTTAGTTAATGTGTGCTAGTTTATGGCTCGGTATCCGTCAGAAAGGTTTAGCAATAATAGGTTGTAAACACACACGTCTAGACTCAAAACTAATACATTGATACATTTAAACACAATTCTCTTCATATTCGCTAACTCAAAATCTCACACGTATACAAGTATACGTACACAATACATACGCATATATAAATATGTGCATGTGTACATGTATTCACATACATTTATATAAATATACGTACATAAAATACATCAATGCATATAAATATATGCACACATAATTTCATATAAATGGTAAATACATTCATATTAATGTACTCTGTATACATATAGTGGTGTTTATAATAATTTGGATTGTAACAAAATCTTTCCTATTTTGGTTCTGATCTCCATCAAGTTGATTTAGAATTAAACATTGTCTAGTGGGCAAAACTTTCAAACTCTCAGCTTTAATTCTAGGATAATTATGTTCATAACTGCTGAACAGTGTAAGACAACTGCCATTTATGTAGATAATCTCCCTGTTGAAGACGAATTCATTAAACTATATCGTGGCCAGTTTCGTGTATTGTTTTGTCATTTTGACCAGACCACACACTAGAAGTTGAAGGGACGACGACGTTTCGGTCCGTCCTGGACCATTCTCAAGTCGATTCTCAAGTTTGTATTGTCATTGTCTCCTCTTGCGTGTCGTGCAGAGGAGAGGTAACAGCGTATAAAGCTAGATGTGGGAATTTTAATTTGGAGTCTGATGGTCTTGTCTCTCAACATGATGATCAAAGAAACGACATGGCCAGAACAGTAGTAATCACGAGGCTGTCAAATCAGAATATATCGATAACAGACATTGACAAAACCCAAACTTGGTAACTCAAAACCAACAGTTTGGTGCATTGTTAGGTAGTGGAAATGCACTGATGAGTTCAGCAGTAGAAAAGGACCTGGTTGACCATGGAAGGCCAGAGTGGTGGATAACCGTCTAATACTTCCATTTGCGAAGAAAATTCTTTTTCAACTGGTAGAAGATATCCAGAACACTTCCCCATGATCACTTCCCCAATGGAGCCGGTCGACCGAGCGGACAGCACGCTGGACTTGTGATCCTGTGGTCCTGGGTTCGATCCCAGGCGCCGGCGAGAAACAATGGGCAGAGTTTCTTTCACCCTATGCCCCTGTTACCTAGCAGTAAAATAGGTACCTGGGTGTTAGTCAGCTGTCACGGGCTGCTTCCTGGGGGTGGAGGCCTGGTCGAGGACCGGGCCGCGGGGACACTAAAAAAAGCCCCGAAATCATCTCAAGATAACCTCAAGATGATGTAACCAGCAAGTGTCAAAGAGTGCCGCAAAGAGGGAGTTAAACAAGCATAGCCTCACATTAACCACAACATTTAAATAACTAATAAATCTCAAATGTAAACGGCCAGTTTATACTTTCCTATGAACAGATAAGAGGAAGATTAATCCGAACCTAAAATGCAGAAGCTGAAAATGTTGAGAAAGAAAGACACTTGTGTTGAACTATGGCTTGGGCCTGTGTGGCTGGCACTATGACTGGCTCCCGGGTCAGTAGTGATGATGTGACTGCTGATGGCAGCAGGAGGATGACTTCTTAACCACACAGAATCACCGTATTTGGTCACATCCAAACACAGCGTAAAAGTGGAATTTAATTTACTGAATCCAATTGACTTTACGTAGAGCAAAACTGAAAGCATGACGCCCCCCCCCCAAAAAAAAATGGAACTGAAGATGGCTGTTACTACTGGGCCACTCTGTTTATGTTAGGTTGAATTAAACTGCTAAATTTCAAAGGATCCCTACATTGGTAAAGGAGTTAAGAAACCTACAGTATATACGGCTTACAAAAGACCACTCTCGCACTGGGCGTAATATCCACCTCCATCTCCTTTTCTCATTTCCACCTTTCTGGCCTTACGCCATTCCAACAAACCCTCCGCCCCCCCCCCCCAAAATACAGTGGTGGGTAAGCAACCTCGCCACTGCTCATAAACACACTAAAATACACACTTATGCCCATACACTTCCACACCGACACATAAACACAATAATAACATTTACACTTGCTCATACACTTACGGAGGTAGATAAAGTTACCGCTGCTGCAACGCTCAAGCTGCTCATAAAATTTTTTGTCTCCGCCTCCACTAACGACACGAGGAAAACTAAGGCGAACAATCTCATCATAAACCAAGGGCTAACTTACATCATAAGGATTTTACAGGGATGTTTTGCCGCTAGCTGGAGAAGTTGTGGCTGGAGTGGTGAAGGTAGTGAAATGTGGAGGCATATTCCCGCAGATTTTCCCCGTTACTGTCGCATCCTGTGTAATGTAGTGGACCAGGGCCGTCTCCGACACTTGTAAACTCAGGCTGTGTTGCGGGTTAAAGAGTCACGCCAGGAAAAAAGAGGGAGAGATAGAAGTAGTGAGAGTGAAAAAGTAAGAGTGAGAGAGAGAGAGAGAGAGAGAGAGAGAGAGAGAGAGAGAGAGAGAGAGAGAGAGAGAGAGAGAGAGAGAGAAGGGGAATGCTTGAAGACAAGGAAGGAGAGATGGGGAAAACAAGTGGAGAGGGTAAATGAGTGGAGGAGAGATGAAAGTTGGGAGAGTGGGGGGAGAAAAGTGAAGGTGGGATATAGAGAGGAGTGAAAGAGAGGGAGGAGAGGGATGGAGAATGGGGT
>NC_091209.1:22343228-22368228 GCF_040958095.1 Procambarus clarkii
GTACTGTTATATACCCAGTGTAGTCAGTTTATGTCAAGATAATACAGAGAAAGTCTTCCGTGAGATGCACTTCGCGGCTGGAGCGTTTACACTCACTTGTACTAGTGAGTACAGCGATGTACTCGCTAGTACAGCAAAATATACCAAGAACAACTGCTACAGTGTGGTTTTAGAAAGCCGAGTGCTCACCATACTCAACTTTGACTCATTTTAATCCTTATTGCGAATCAGACTTCTGTCATGTTCTTTATTTATGTACATGTTCATTTGCGAAACCTGTATATCTTGCCTCGATCATGGCGGCTTAGTTTAAATTTGTTAAGCATGTTATGAGCTTCAGGAGGAAGCCGAAGGTGGGTCAGGATGGGAACTGGGGAGTTGAGGCGAGATAAATTGTCTCTGTTACTTTATCCTTCACCTCTGCTGCCTCACCCCTCACCTCTGCTGCCTCACCCCTCACCTCTGCTGCCTCACCCCTCACTTCTGCCACCTCACCCCTGAACTCTGTTGTCTCACCCCTCACCTCTGCCGCCTCACCCCTCACCTCTGCCACCTCACCCCTGAACTCTGTTGTCTCACCCCTCACCTCTGCTGCCTCACCCCTCACCTCTGCTGCCTCACCCCTCACCCCAGGAGGAGGGGAGACGAGGTGAGGTCAGTGTGTCAGCAACAAGGCTACCAATCACACTTACGCCTCTCTAGAGAGCGGTGAGGAACAGCGGGTTTAACTGAGAAGTTTGTTGCCCTACTTCGCCTGGCAGTGAATTAATTCATTCCCGGTGATAAGTCTCTCCTTGGATCGCATCTGTCATCTCACTACATGTAATAATTACTTACGTTCCTCCCGATCTTCTATCTCAATTCATAAAGGAATTAGATAAATATATAAGTAAGTAATTATCAGAAGGCACCAAGCCGGGGATACTACGTTCCACCATCAGTGTCGCTGGGTGTTCAAGGGGCGCTAAATATCACTAAGAATGTCAATACGAGAACAAGAGCACATAAGACGCTCGACATCAAAGGTATCAGACTCAACAAGGATTCTCTCAAGGGACAAATGACCTCGAGGGCCAGTTGGAAAGCGACACACCAACCTCCTCAAACTCGGTACATTCAACAAGGAGGAACACGACTGTCAGAGGGACGATGCTGTTCGCACAGTAAGGAGCAGGACGGCGTCCCATTACGTGTTAATGGATAATTTGTTTATATATTATGATAACTACATAGTCTCCCCGCCTTGGCGCTTTCTTTTGATAATTACTTATTTAATGATAAGCAACTTTCTTATCTGCGTTAAGTAGATACAACAGTAATTTCTTTATGATTGGCGGAATGAATAAAATATATTTTCTGGTATGAATTCTTATATATCTGGTAATCAATTAGATTTTAGAAGGTATAGCAGGACATATTGAACCAGGAAACTGACAAAGTTAATCACGATGGTTTCATCAATTCTCGAGAAACTTGTTTGTTCAGAACACCAAGAGGAAATAACAGCGTGGCGGGCTAAGTTATTTAAAACCATACCTCTCTAAACTATGTATATATATATATATATATATATATATATATATATATATATATATATATATATATATATATATATATATATATATATATATATATAATATTCCCTTTAAACAAACGTATCCAGGCACATCCCTGGCAGCTGAGAGCAATTTACTTGTAAATCCAAGCAAATCCCCCGGCAAACTGTCAGTAATCTACTGGTATATTTTCACTTACCTCTCCGGCAGCTGACCTATATACCACCAGGAGCCACCTATAGCCCAGACAACTCCCGGCAATTTCCCCTCCCCCCCTCCAGACCCAGGTATATCTCAGGTAATTGCTGGCCATTAGCCCTTCCGACCAGGTATTCCCTGGTGCTATAGAGCCGGGAGAGGATGGGGGGGTCATTAAAACTTTGCCTACAAGCAGTCAGGCGCAACTTTTTCTCCCTGGACAATTATTTTTCAGGTGCCCGGTGGGAAAATAAAAGTCAGCCCACATTATATTGGTTGTAATCATCCAAAATAATCTCTGTGTGTGTTATAAAGTTTGGGATTGGTAGAAAATGTGCAGTTCGTATATAAATATTTATTTTCTTGCGTCTAGTTAACTTACAACACGTAAAAGTGATTTGAAACTGAATGGACTAAAGGTAAACAAGAAGAGTCTGTTTAACAGATAAAACACTGTAAGATACGCAGAAATATGAGAGTACAATGTTCTGAACTAAGAAATACAAAAGGATTTAGGTGATAAGAAAGGCTAGGTTCATTTAATAGTTTTTAAGCAAGAACATAAACCGTGTATATATATATATATATATATATATATATATATATATATATATATATATATATATATATATATATATATATATATATATATATATATATATATATATAGTAATATGTAGTAATAGGTAGTAATATGTATATATATGTATATATATATATATATATATATATATATATATATATATATATATATATATATATATATATATACATATATATATATATATATATATATATATATTGTTAAATATGACCGAAAAAGTAAGATTAATATTTCTAACACGACTTTTCCCAATATTTTTTATGTTTCTTTTTACTGTCGATGGTAATTGAAAAATCAATTCTCCAAAATTCATTTTTATTTCTAGTCTGACGCGACGCTTGAACGCGTTTCGTAGTAACGTATTACATTTTCAAAGACTTTAGTTTACACACACACAACTGTAACCTGAAAACACTAAACAGAGTCAGCTAATCTGTCATACATATACTCGCATTTGGGTGAAGTGATATGGTGCAACAGTTTTGGATGAGGTGAACAAACTTGTGACAAATACAAGACAGAACACGAAACTATGGGTATTAATTGGATATGAGAGCATAAGAATGGAAGTAACTGCAGAGGGCCTATTGGCCCATACTTCCTCTTGATGCTTCTATATTGGTTCGGAGTCTTGAAGTGGGTAGAATATAGTTGTGCATTAATTGGCTGTTGATTGCTGGTGTTGACTTTTTGATGTGTAGTGCCTCGCAGATGTCGAGCCGCCTCATCATTGCCCCATCGTCCTTCAGGCAAAGGTAAGCAGTACCTCCATGCTCAAGGGTTACCTTTACGTAAAGGGTTCATTATATATGTGCATCAAAATATAATTATTCAATCCCATCCTCGTGTTTAGGTAGTACATATAGTAACGATCAAGACCATCGTGCATATTAATGTAAAAGGCAGACAGTAGACATCCGTACCATTGATTTTAGACAAACCGGAAAAGCTTTTCTATTTATCTTGCAAAGAAAACGTAACCTAACCTAACCTTCCTAGGCCTAATACACGCCATCTGAGGCCTAATATAGTACACGTGATATAATAGGCCTAGGAATATTTGTTTGGTTTTCAGCTTTATTTTTTCGGACTCTATAAAGGAACTATTTCCAAATTTTATTATCTAAATGCCTTTTACGTCAATTTATGTACGATAGTCCACATAGTTACAAGACGTACTATCTAAACAAAATGATGTGTTGAATTGTTCACGTGGTATGATACTTTGAATGTATAAAACTTGTCAAAAAGAATATATATAATTAGTTTTCTTGCCATTTCAGGTAAGTTGTGATTAGCTCATCGAGGGACAGAATCCACCAATCTTTAAGGTACGTAACAATTTTCTTCTGTTTCCATTCCTGCCATATTATGATGTGTGGTAATTAATCGCAACATAAGAAAAGTCAGATAACAAAGTCACTTTATAAACAAAGGCAGAAGCTGTACCTTCGAGGAGGACCATCTTGGAGACAACGTCCACAGAGAGACAATGTCTCTGGTCACTAGTGCAGTGTAAGCTAGGTTTATCCCGAGGAGAGAGGGGGGGGGGAAGCCAAGCGTTGAGCCGCATGATTCATAGTTGAAGGGGGAGAAAAGGGACCCCTGGGTGAATCCTTCTGTGGGTGTGTGGAGGCGGACGTGTAGGATGAAATACGTCCAGCAAGTGACGTCAAGCAGCTTAGTGAATATGAAGTGAGTTGGCCAGTCAGTTGTCTTGGAGGACTGAGCCAGAGGTCTGGCTAAGACAACATCGGCACAGAAAACAAGGTAAACGCCTGATAACCGATCACCTGTTAATTGGTTTGGTCTGTCAGGTATCTGAATTAGTGGTAAAGTGACTTTGTTATAAGTTTCTCAGTGTAGAGTGAGCAGTTGTAAACGTGTTCACAGAGGCACATAATGTGACGCAGTTGATAAATTCGGATAATTCAGTAACATATAAAGAGCGGCAATTATATGCATTGATGGAAATATAGCAAACGGCGAAGCATTTTCGGATTAATTAAACATTGCACTGCATACAGCGCCTTTAGGCGCTCTGAGAGTTGTGCTATTTTGTTTAATTGGGCTATATTTTAATATTTTTTTAATGCTTTCATTGCTCTTTGTGTTTTGAAATGGAAATAGTTGAGTTTGGAAACATTTTGACATTAACTTTATCTAAATATTTATAAAAACAATAAAAACATGTCCTTGACAATTGCACTAAGAAGTATTTGCCGAAGCCAGGTGCGCAGTGCAGTGGTGTGCAAGGGTCGGAAATGTGGCCAGCCACAGACTGATGTTTGAGACAGGATTCGTCCTAAATACTGGATAGTAATGGCGGTGTTGTGGAGAGCTGAGGTGACTGCCGCTCTGCTGGGTGTAGTGACTGGTGAGGGTGTTGTGGAGAGCTGAGGTGACTGCCACTCTGCTAGGTGTAGTGACTGGTGAGGGTGTTGTGGAGAGCTGAGGTGACTGCCGCTCTGCTGGGTGTAGTGACTGGTGAGGGTGTTGTGGAGAGCTGAGGTGACTGCCGCTCTGCTGGGTGTAGTGACTGGTGAGGGTGTTGTGGAGAGCTGAGGTGACTGCCGCTCTGCTGGGTGTAGTGACTGGTGAGGGTGTTGTGGAGAGCTGAGGTGACTGCCGCTCTGCTGAGTGTAGTGACTGGTGAGGGTGTTGTGGAGAGCTGAGGTGACTGCCGCTCTGCTGGGTGTAGTGACTGGTGAGGGTGTTGTGGAGAGCAGAGGTGACTGCCGCTCCGCTGGGTGTAGTGACTGGTGAGGGTGTTGTGGAGAGCAGAGGTGACTGCCGCTCTGCTGGGTGTAGTGACTGGTGAGGGTGTTGTGGAGAGCAGAGGTGACTGCCGCTCTGCTGGGTGTAGTGACTGGTGAGGGTGTTGTGGAGAGCTGAGGTGACTGCCGCTCCGCTAGGTGTAGTGACTGGTGAGGGTGTTGTGGAGAGCTGAGGTGACTGCCGCTCCGCTAGGTGTAGTGACTGGTGAGGGTGTTGTGGAGAGCTGAGGTGACTGCCGCTCTGCTGGGTGTAGTGACTGGTAAGGGTGTTGTGGAGAGCTGAGGTGACTGCCGCTCCGCTAGGTGTAGTGACTGGTGAGGGTGTTGTGGAGAGCAGAGGTGACTGCCGCTCTGCTGGGTGTAGTGACTGGTGAGGGTGTTGTGGAGAGCTGAGGTGACTGCCGCTCTGCTAGGTGTAGTGACTGGTGAGGGTGTTGTGGAGAGCAGAGGTGACTGCCGCTCTGCTGGGTGTAGTGACTGGTGAGGGTGTTGTGGAGAGCAGAGGTGACTGCCGCTCTGCTGGGTGTAGTGACTGGTGAGGGTGTTGTGGAGAGCTGAGGTGACTGCCGCTCTGCTGGGTGTAGTGACTGGTGAGGGTGTTGTGGAGAGCAGAGGTGACTGCCGCTCTGCTGGGTGTAGTGACTGGTGAGGGTGTTGTGGAGAGCTGAGGTGACTGCCGCTCTGCTGGGTGTAGTGACTGGTGAGGGTGTTGTGGAGAGCTGAGGTGACTGCCGCTCCGCTAGGTGTAGTGACTGGTGAGGGTGTTGTGGAGAGCAGAGGTGACTGCCGCTCCGCTAGGTGTAGTGACTGGTGAGGGTGTTGTGGAGAGCTGAGGTGACTGCCGCTCCGCTAGGTGTAGTGACTGGTGAGGGTGTTGTGGAGAGCTGAGGTGACTGCCGCTCTGCTGGGTGTAGTGACTGGTGAGGGTGTTGGGTAAACGTTGCCTGAATACTGGTGTCGGTCGACGTTAATATGTTAGGGAACAATGGTGAACATGTTGATGAGGGCAGAACCTCATTACGGGGTTCAGAGAAGAGACTCAAGTAGTCGGGCTTGTAGCTCGGGTGGAGGTGAAGGAGTTAAAGCATGATGGAAAAAGAAGCGAAATTTTAAGCCTTTAGATAAGATAGTGAGAAAGAAAAGCGGCTCTCTGAGGTAGAAAGATAATTTGGAGGCTAGGGATTAGTACGCGAGTGGGCAGATAAAACCTTCGAGAAACGGCATAAGAGTAAAAATCAGATGATTCTGAGATATAGGATGGATAGATCGCCGTCTAAAAGATAACGATATTCGGCTAAGGTTGTGTGAGGATGAGAGTGAACTTCTTCCAGTTATCAATGCCGCAGAAAGCGATATTTTTATATGTTTTAGAATGAGGCGGAGCCACGTGGATTGCCTAATGAACCAACACGTTCTCCTAAGGCCAAAAACTATCGTATAAGAAAATGATAGTGGCTCGTGAAGTTCTCCTAAGGCCAAAAACTATCGTATAAGAAAATGGTAGTGGCTCGTGAAGTTGACATAATGTCCCGTATTCTGTGCGTGGATTCCCTGGTAGGTTAGGTTAAGGCATTTAATAAGACAGCTTCTTGACGTTGGGAACACTGGACTGCTATATCACCCAGTCCAGGTGCTTAAATATAATGTGCTATAGAAATGTGCTATAGAAATGGGCTATAGTAATTTGGTATAATAAATGTTCATTTTTATGCCGCCGTGGTCTACAGATGCTGACAATTTCAGAAGACACGCGAGTGACGATAAATATATCGATTGTTATGAATAAGATCTCGACATTTATTTATTTATTTATTTGTTTATATATATACAAGAAGGTACATTGGGATTGTGAGGATACATTGTATATTAATTACAATCTTGTAAAGCCACTAGTACGCGCAGCTTTTCGGGCAGAAATATATATATTTATATATTATAGAGGACATACTCTCATGACACAACTGCCAATTGGTATACTAAAAATATAAATATGAAAATAACATTACAGACAAAACATTACAAAAACAAAACATTAAGTTCTTTTTGTTTTGCAACACCATAAAAAACATTAGTTTGTTGAGGTAATTGTTCCTTAATATACAAAATCATGCATACAAAAAATTCTTAAGAAAGAAATATTTAAACACAGCCACTCGTCCTGGAGCAAATCATGGAAATAGTTTTTCGTTAAATGTTCAAATGAAAATTGGGGGAACTTTTATATATGACTGGTAAATAGTCATGTATTTATTTTGTCTAGTTTAGCACTCCTTTGTGAATCTATTTATTGTGTTTTCTTTTAATTAACATTTTGTTGACGGTGTTGCATGTTGTTGATTGAACATTTTGTGAGCTTTTGTTTACTGTGGCTTGGTACCTCACTTATGGAAGAGCTACAGTAACTGAGTTATCCTCATAGAACACAACCAACTTCCTCCTCCCCGCTCTCTCTTCCTCTACTCTTCCGCTCCACTGCTTCAGCAAACACTCCATAGAAATCTCCCCAACCATCTTTCAATCTGTAATCCGCTGCTATTCCTCTACGATTACCACAAATCGATCAATAATCCGGTTGGTTATGTGGTTATATATATATATATATATATATATATATATATATATATATATATATATATATATATATATATATGTATATATATTATAATTGTGTGTGTGTGTGTGTGTGTGGTGTGTGTGTGTGTGTGTGTGTGTGTGTGTGTGTGTGTGTGTGTGTGTGTAAATCGCGAAAATTAACACGTGATGAAAAATGTGACAGTGTGACCACGAATGAAGAATTGAAACAGGAATTTCCTTAAGTACTTTCGTTACGTATTTAATAATACATCTTCAGAGGGGTCTTCTTCTGAAGATGTATTATTAAATACGAAATTACTTAAGGAAATTCTAGTTTCAATTCTTCCTTCGAGGTCTGACACTGTCATATACATATAAAATCTCCAGTACCAGCTGGTAAGAGGAACACTGTTGGAGAGGCACATCAACACACTTGGGACTGGACACCTCACTGAATATATCTCCTACAGCACACATCACTTACTAAACGCTGGCTCTACGAAGAACGCTTCTTCGCATTCGGATTATGCAGCAATATATCTGGTGGAAGACTATAATAAAGTTATCTCCAGATACAACAAACTTATGGAGATTTACAGGACATTCAACAACTGACTTTACGACATGTGAGGGACATGAACCCCGTGATCTCTTGACTAGTACATCGTATTTTGAGGCATAAATCCCCAACGGCCAAAATATGATAAATTTTTAAATCATAGCTGCTCACAAATTTGACGGGATGTCACGTTTTCTGTTCGTGTGTACTCGGTTACTATATCGTTTTTGTGACGTTGTGATAATGTCAGAGGGCGGGGTATATGAACAAGAGACTCAGTTGAACACGATATACTAGAATGAGCCAGAGTTGCGTGAGGCTTCCCCCAGTCTTAAGGCAGTAAAGAAATAAAGGTAACTCCGGACTCAATACACAGCTTCAAAATTAAGCTTCCTAGAGCTAAAATGACTTTGGAAATTTTTGTTCTAACCCCCAAAATGGTTAGAGGCGAGACCCAAGAGCTAAAGCTAAAGCCAATAAAGCAAAGCTCTGTAAGCATACTCACAGATGCTCAAGCATCCACCACCACCTCCTCCCTCACAAACAAACTCACACGTGAAAACCCTCAAACTTCCAACAGCGGACCTAATTACGCTAATCACTAAAACAACACAACACTACGTTCCCCGAAATTAAAACTTCAGAGGTGATTGAGTAGATAACTTTACATATTCATTAAGGGCATTGTAGTGTGTGTGCGCGCGCGTGTGGGTGGAAGTGTGTGCGTATTTACTATATGTGCCTGCAAGATCCAGCTCTTAGCTCTTGGACCCCGCCTTTCTAACCATCGGTTATCTAATGTTCTGACTGCCGAGCAATTTTTTCTCTATCATATCTGCTACAAATGTTTCTCTCTCATACACGCACACACAGATCTCAGCCCGTAGAAGCTGTCCTAGCTCCCAGAAACCTATTTACTGACAGGTGAATAGAAGCACTAGGTGAAAGAAACTCTGTCCATTTCTTTCTTCCTCGACCAGGAATCGAACCCGGATCCTATGGTCTACCACACTACAGCGCTGTTGCTTGGCAGTGTGTTTATTTTTTATTGTGATTTTATGTATCGTGTTTTCCTCCACGGTGCCTGTTCCTGCTATCTAGGTTATTTTAACAGTAGACTTGGGAATTAAGATTTGTAGGAAACTCGGTTGAAAGCTGTTTGGCAGCAAAGAAATGTGTTATCCGTTTCTGTCCTGTTCTATTGGTGCTTGTTTAAAATTAGTTTGTCTTGTTGTTCTTAATGAATGAACTCTGTTAACACATATAATGAATGAACTCTGTTAACATATGTGATGAATGAACTCTATTAACATATGTGATGAAGGAACTCTGTTAACACATAATGAATGAACTCTGTTAACACATATAATGAATGAACTCTGTTAACATATGTGATGAAGGAACTCTGTTAACACATAATGAATGAACTCTGTTAACATATGTGATGAAGGACCTCTGTTAACATATGTGATGAATGAACTCTGTTAACACATATAATGAATGAACTCTGTTAACACATATAATGAATGAACTCTGTTAACATATGTGATGAATGAACTCTGTTAACATATGTGATGAAGGAACTATGTTAACACATTTAATGAATGAACTCTGTTAACATATGTGATGAAGGAACTCTGTTAACACATATAATGAATGAACTCTGTTAACACATATAATGAATGAACTCTATTAAAACATATGATGAAAATCCCTGTATTTTTGTCAAGCATGGAACAATATCACTCTTATTTATCAAACAATAGTAATTATGCATCTCCAAAACAAAACACCCAAAAGTGCCCATCAATCGACCGCCTTATATTGCAATAACTTTCATTACATAATCCAAATATTGTCCCAAAGTAGGTCCAAATCTGAAAATATTTTAGCAAATCCTCAGCAGCTTTACTGAGAATCTCTTTTATCCTTTCTCATTCTCTCTCTTGGGACCTAAATAGCGTTATAGATTATCATACTCTTAGTGTGTTATGGCTCGATCGATCTTACGTCGAAAAAAATTAAGATAGATAAAGAAGAGCAATTTGTGTAAAAGGGGAAGATTGCCGAGCTGGCCGTTGGTGATATCGTCACCTCAAGTGATATCGTTTATCGTTGAGATATATTCTTGGATTTATGTCGCTGCGATATATTCATAACTGCTATATCGCTGTGGTGTATTCGTGGGTATTGTAACATTGCGGTATATTCATGCTATAGAGACCAGGGAATTGTCTGACCGTAAAATTTCCTAACTTTTTCGTCTGCTTTTTCGTTATCCTTGTTAATCTGAAAATCATGAATTGTAGTGTGATGTTTTTATATATAAAACTGAACTTCTCTATGATCAACTTGGCTAATATAAAAAGACGGACGATAAGATAACAGTCGTTTTTCTCTATTATAACGTGTTTTGTATCTCGCCACCGCTAGGCTAGGACGGCCCGATACACTGCTAGGCTAGGACGGCGCGATACACTGCTAGGCTAGGAGCGGTCCGACACTGTTAGGCTAGGAGCGGTCCGACACTGCTAGGCTAGGAGCGGTCCGACACTGCTAGGCTAGGACGGCCCGATACACTGCTAGGCTAGGAGCGGCCCGACACTGCTAGGCTAGGAGCGGCCCGACACCACTAGGCTAGGATAGCCCGACACTGCTAGGCTAGGAGCGGCCCGACACCACTAGGCTAGGAGCGGCCCGACACTGCTAGGCTAGGACCGGCCCGACACCACTAGGCTAGGATAGCCCGACACTGCTAGGCTAACGCAACCTCTGCCTATTACAAACGCCCTACAAAATAAATTGAGGACTATATCTACAAATGAATATCTGAATAATTTCTCAGTGTATTCTAACTTCTGTATGTATTGCCTGACGGAAGCAAGACCCAATATGCCGAGGAGCCGCCACCCTCTATGCCCAATAAACTTTTCTAAACATTTCCAGAGCAATAGCCGTGACAATGTATTATTCTATATTTAAAAACTATTTCACAATCATTTCTAGACAATTTTTTGGCATCTGGCCGAATAACAATGAAGTGGTCCCGGCGTACTGGCCGCTCCCGCTATAATTGGATTGTTGTTATTTTTTCACAGCCCCAAAACAAATAGATATAATTAAATCTGGATCTTCCAAATACATTTTTTTTTGTTTAATAGAACTGCACTATTGCGAAAGTCTGGTGGATAATAATTTTCAGAGGGGAAGCTGCTTGCGCGAATTGTGTTGTCTATTTTATCTGTACTGAGATAAATGTGCAACTCAATTTTTGGGAGGTTCGAATTCTAAGAGAACAAAGGAGACCGAGTACATAGATGTACATAGATGTACATAGATGTACATAGAAGAATGCAATATTTTATTGGTGCTTACTGAGGTTATTATCCGTTGGGAACACTAAACTACTGTCACTTGACAATGATTATATATATGTGCTTCAGCCAATAGTTTAGACTTATGGTCTTGTGTATGACCCTCTGTCCTGTGTGACAGTGAACACCAGCATTATCCTCACTTTAATAATACTTCATTGAAATCCTCAGATTAAGCAAAATTGTAATTAATTTTGTCAATAAAGATGTTAATCAAATAAGTTATAATTCTCAAACATAGCAAGCAAATGTACTACATATAATAGCTTATAATAATAATAATTGCAGGAACATTTTATGCAATATTTCCTATATATAAATAAAAAAGTATTTACGGATAACTGTAGCTGCCTTTCTCGCACGGTTGTGTCCGCTCTAGCTACATGTATCATGTATCCGAGCATCACGTATCATCCGTCTCTCATAACGGGGCGTTCCTGACAAACACAAGTTATCATATTAAACACGTAAGGCGTAACGTTATAACACACCACGAAAATCAACTTTTTTTTGTTCGTAACGTTGCAATACCGCTTGGTAACCCTCCGAAGGTGCAACCGAGTCTAGACCTAAGTGCAACATGACCAATTACTTGTTCCAATATGAATATGATGTATTTAAGTCTGTTGCATACATCGTTTTGTAATTCCCAGAACCTAATTCTTATTTATTCACATTATCATTTTTATCTAATTGTGCATTTCACTTCCTTCGACTCTCGTACAGTCTCAAATTAATGCAATTTCTATTGTGTCATGGCACGCTTGCCAGATACCTGCATCACTAACTGTTGCCATTTAATATGCAGTCGAGTGTATTCCCCTTGTTAGGTATGAGAACACGCACCCATGTCTTTGCAAGTATTTCCAGTGATCAGTTGCTGTAAGAATATCCACACTTGAGAAACATCAACACAGGCTACAGATTTAATCATGTTATTTAACAACTTCAATGTACTCCGCAGTAAGTCGCTAAAACATGCTTCTTGCATTGCAGTCGCTAAAACACACGCGATAAAAATATATGTACATAAATATATGTAGCCATAATTATTCGAAACTACGTCAACATTCATTGCAGAAAATATGTGGAAACATCATAAACAATTAACACTGTTAAAAATCAGATTGAGCAAAATGCACTAACTTTAAAAAACCAGCAAACTCAAAGTGTAAACATTCAGTATTGGAAAACATGCACGAACATCAGAAAGGTAAACAAACCCTAACACGCGTCACACAATACATATAAGCCACACATCTAACTACACAATCGTATACAATCAGACATTCAACAGTGCACGTAAACTCATCAGACAAAATCACACACAAACATTAACCAGTAACATATAGGCATGCAAATAAGGTCCTGTCAGTGCATATTTACCTTAATAACTGACGAGCACAAACATACACAAAAGGAAGGCTAAAGGTTAACGCAATATCTACTCAGTAAACATACCGTGAAAGACCAGCACTCGAGCAATAACTTAATTAGTTTACGTCGTCTGTGATCACAACAAGGCTTACGCATTTGAGACGCATTTTGTTATATAATTAGTATATTAAAAAGTCCTATGGTGAGATACAGCATATAGCTGATGCTGTAGAAGGAAAATAAAAGCCACCAACGGAAGGCATGATGAAGAGACATCTGCTTATGAGAACGCCCTTCCACATGACAGTCAGGAGAGCTCTCGCGACGACTGAGGGAGGAAGTGATTGATCAGGAAAGAGCGCCGGGCCCAGATGACTATATACCACATGGAAAAGATACAATAGGACGACGGAGTGAAGGAATAGAGTGCAATCACTAGGACCATCAGTGATCGAACACCAACCTTGTAATAAGCGAGGCTGTCTCTGTCGCAAGCAGTCTAAATGGCAAGTGACACTGATCGAGGTGTTTCTCGGATCAATCTTGCATGAACTGTGTGTCAGCAAGTGTTTCTGTTATAGTTCCCGGTATTATTTAACACACTACAGTAAATGTCTCAACTGACAGGTTAAAGAATTGCAGCTTGGTCCTTTATCGTAGTTATGTTATCTGATTATTTAATACAAACAGAACAAACAGTTAAAAAACAAATAATACGTTATCTGTAAGTCCCAGATTGGCTTTCTCTTTGAAGATTTTCACGAAAAAAGTCGTTAAAGATCATTTTTCATTGCAAGTGATAAATTATCCACAATATTTAATGCAAACATAATTTGTACTTGATGGAGTCAAAAGCTTCAGCGTGTTTACAGATATATATCGGTACTAGTGAATATACTAATTAATATATGCTTGCAGGGCTAGTTAATGGGACCCGACTTTCAGTCACTAGTCGTCTATTGAATATTTTCTGAGCCCTCTTGTTGCGTATCATAACTACTCTTAAAACTATGTATGGAGTTAGCCTCAACGTCCTCCCCTATAAGCTCATTCCACTTCCTCATATATCTTACGATGAAGAACAGATTTCTCTCCTCCCTGTAGCTCGTCTGACAGTCGTGTGTCCACTCGTGCCCATTCGTCATGCCTCGTTCATGCTAAACATTGCTTTCTTGTCCGCTTTTTCTACGTTGCTAAAAACCTTATATGTCCCAATCATATCACCTCTTACCTTTGTCTTGACATCGTGGCAAGGTCTAGTTCCCTCCTCAGTCTGTCTACGCAGCTCAACTGCCAAAAGAATGGTTTCTTTGACCATGTCGTGGTACAGTTGAGTAGAGCGCGTCTGGCAACACTCAGCGTATAGGTTCGAACCCTCATCACCGCCCTTATCAATTTGTTCATTTGATATATCATGTTATTGTGACTTCTGTGTGTAGTGTACGGTACTGGAAAAGAACTTGTGTTCTCACAGAGGCAACATGACCGAGGAGAACATTGGACGGTGCCAGGACACATCATGGACCTTCATGTGTCCTCTGGAGAGTCCTGCTAAAGTTGAGGTGGCGAGGTGATCCCAGGATGTATTAAGGACAAAATGAAAGGTCAACAATTCGTGCTATAGGTCAGGTGGCATTGTTAAAGCTGACACCTCTCTAGTGCCCGGGGCTCCTCTGTTACTATGTCGGAACTCATCCTGGCATTTCACAAAACATCACTAAACCAATTTGACCAACATAGAAACTTCGAACATTGAGTTTATTAAGATTCTCAGCAGTACAGATGTAATTACTAGATAAACTTTATTTCATATAGCATATACACAACTACATATGGCATCAAATCTATACTATAAGAGACAATGTTTGGGACTAGTAAGAGTCTAGACACTTGGGACTAGCTTGATCCAAACTGGTAGAGGGAATGGTCTGGGGTACGGGATGAACATAGGTTCATCCTATGAACCTATGTTCGGGGTCGCCAGAGTTCAACAGCGTGTCAGGGTCACATTTAGACCCTCGCGTCGATTTTTGACACTGCCCGCCGGCAGCACAGCTAATTTTTTTTTAAAACCATCTAAACTGATTTTTTCTTATGGAAATATACACCATTATACATTGATCTCGGGAAAACAAACAAAAATTTCATGCTGTTCAAAATAATGCCGTAATCCCATAAAACATATTAAATTCTGCCTCTCCTTCTTCTCCATTAGAAAAACTGAGACAACTCACATATTCGAAAGGGGGAACTATTATATTTTGTATGAATGTAATTTAACATGAAAACATAGTGACACATGATCTTATTATACTATTATAATTATTGTAGGAGAGAGACAATGAAACTGAGAGAATGAGAACCGGGGAGGAGAGGAGAAGGGGGAAGAGAGGGTGGAGAGAGGGAGGGCGGAGAGAACCAAACAGTTTCTAAGAGAAGGGAGCAACGGGCGGAAACAGTGGGAGGGGGGAGGAGCAAAGAGATGTGGGAGTGGGTTAAATGGGGAAAGGAAAGGGAAAAGGGAAGGCACGGGGAATGGACGAATGAGAGGAAGCAAGGGCATGGGGGCGAGGGGGGCAAGAGGGAGATGGGAGAAGAGGAGTGGAAGGAGAGACAGACTGTCCCGGGCACCACCGGGTGGCCAGGTACCGGTGTTCACTGGTATAAAATAAAAGGAAAATGATAACGTTGGGCCGGTCCTAGACCCTTAACAAGTCGTCACTTTCCCATAGTTATCAATGGGTGGGCGGCTTATTGGTCAGCCTGGTAGTTGTGACCGAGTCTCTGTACTGCTGTAAATATTCCCACGACTGTTGTTGTTACTAGAACACTTGGTGCTTAGTCTGTTTATGTCACCACTCACATTGTAGGGTTAATGTCATGTAGTATACTTCACAATATATACGTTTGATTTACACTGTTGGTGCTCTTGTATAGTCCAGCCAGAATAATAACGAGTTGTATAAGTTGTGACTTATAACACCTTTGGTTGTGATCCTTGCTTGGCTTCGTCTTCATCGGAACATCTTCCTTCCTCTCTTGGAATTGTTTTCAATTCCATATTTTCCATCGTTATTCTCTTTTTATCAACTCTTGTCATTCCTCTTATCTTTCTTCATCGGCATCTCCATTTCTTCCTCTTTCTATCCTTCATTCTTCTCCATTCATTTCATGCTTTCTTTTCCTGCTCGCTTCCTTCTCTTACCTTCCTCCCTCCGTAGTTTCCTTCCTTGCTTCTCTCAAGTTTGTCCGTGTTTCCCTGGAGAAATTCTACAACTTGGAGCGAGGGCGAGTCATTGTAGGACAAAGAAGCGGTCTGCAAATATTCAGTAATGCTGGGCAAACTTCCCACTAATTAGTCCATTCAAAATATGATTTGCCTCTGATACGCATTTCCCCTTCCCTGACTCCTTACCTTTACTGATTCTCTCTCCGCTTATTTTGGTCCGTTTATGAGATGGTAAACCATGGGTATTCTTCTCCGTCCGCCGGGACCCAACTCCGTTCTTGGTCATTTTTGTTTTTAGTTTACGTTTGCCAGTCTCTCTCTCTCTCTCTCTCTCTCTCTCTCTCTCTCTCTCTCTCTCTCTCTCTCTCTCTCTCTCTCTCTCTCTCTCTCTCTCTCTCTCTCTCTCTCTCTCGAGCGCGCGCGCGTTTACTCTTAGAACATGTCATGCCCGAGGAAACGCATATTTCTTCAACATTCTGACAGACTACACTTGCGTTACACTAAACTACTGCCCTGAGGGACCACTAAACTACTGCCCCTGACGGAACACTAAACTACTGCCCCTGACGGAACACTAAACTACTGCCCCTGAGGGACCACTAAACTACTGCCCCTGACGGAACACTAAACTACTGCCCCTGACGGAACACTAAACTACTGCCCTGAGGGACCACTAAACTACTGCCCCTGACGGACCACTAAACTACTGCCCCTGACGGACCACTAAACTACTGCCCTGAGGGACCACTAAACTACTGCCCTGAGGGACCACTAAACTACTGCCCCTGACGGAACACTAAACTACTGCCCTGAGGGACCACTAAACTACTGCCCCTGACGGACCACTAAACTACTGCCCCTGACGGACCACTAAACTACTGCCCCTGACGGAACACTAAACTACTGCCCTGAGGGACCACTAAACTACTGCCCCTGACGGAACACTAAACTACTGCCCTGAGGGACCACTAAACTACTGCCCCTGACGGAACACTAAACTACTGCCCTGAGGGACCACTAAACTACTGCCCCTGACGGAACACTAAACTACTGCCCTGAGGGACCACTAAACTACTGCCCCTGACGGACCACTAAACTACTGCCCCCTTCACACTGCTAATGATCCAAAATGCACAGATGAGGTCGAGACATAATAGCAGAAAAAGACGATGGAAATAGCTTATAAGGAAATCCTGAGAGAGCCGGAGCGGACACAAGGATGAGGGGAGAGGACTGAAGATGGTGATCAGGAGAGACAGTGTCTTACAAGGATCGGAATGAGCAAGGAAAAGGAAGGGAGGCGTAATGAAGAAATGGAACAAGAGCGTGAGGAAGAGAACAATAGCGTGAGGAAAGGAAGAACAACGCGAGAAAAGGAAAAACAACGCGAGAAAAGGAAGAACATCGCGAGAAAATAAACTTAGTAAGGACACTGTTACTGAAGTATAATGAGTATAGAAGCTCACCTTTAGCATATAACGAGTGTAAGAACTCATCACTAGCGTATAGTGAGTCTACTCATCACAGGCGTGTAGAGTGTACACAGGATCGTGTATGGCGTGTGTAGAGTACAGAGACTCGCCACTGGTATACAGCACCACGTACACCTCTAGCACTACCCACCAGAGTACGAGTACCAGCGAGGTGGGTGAGTGGTGACCCCTCACACTAATACCTCTCTTGCTTAATGACCAACCATCCATCTTCCTGAGTCTGATGTGTGGGAGTCTGCAGAGAGGGAGGCGCCGAGGCCTTCACTTGTCCAAGACTCAAATATGAGACAACATTTGACACAACTGTGATAGATTGGTTTGTGTGCAGAAGATGAAATAAACAGATAAAAGCAAAAGGAGATAGGAAGAGAGGATGAACATGTTAGATAATCAGTGTAAAAATGTAAAATTGATTAAAATAGAGGAACAAAGAAATAGGTGAGAATGAGAAGTGAGTCAGTGTACACAACACTCACACTACAGAATGAGAGGTGAGTCAGTGTACACAACTCACACTACAGAATGAGAGGTGAGTCAGTGTACACAACACACTACAGAATGAGAGATGAGTAAGTGTACACAACACTCACACTACAGAATGAGAGGTGAGTCAGTGTACACAACTCACACTACAGAATGAGAGGTGAGCCAGTGTACACAACACACTACAGAATGAGAGATGAGTAAGTGTACACAACTCACACTACAGAATGAGAGGTGAGTCAGTGTACACAACACACACTACAGAATGAGAGGTGAGTCAGTGTACACAACACACACTACAGAATGAGAGGTGAGCCAGTGTACACAACTCACACTACAGAATGAGAGGTGAGTCAGTGTACACAACACACACTACAGAATGAGAGGTGAGTCAGTGTACACAACACTCACACTACAGAATGAGAGGTGAGTCAGTGTACACAACACACACACTACAGAATGAGAGGTGAGTCAGTGTACACAACTCACACTACAGAATGAGAGGTGAGTCAGTGTACACAACACACTACAGAATGAGAGATGAGTAAGTGTACACAACTCACACTACAGAATGAGAGGTGAGTCAGTGTACACAACACTCACACTACAGAATGAGAGGTGAGTCAGTGTACACAACACACACTACAGAATGAGAGGTGAGCCAGTGTACACAACTCACACTACAGAATGAGAGGTGAGCCAGTGTACACAACTCACACTTCAGAATGAGAGGTGAGTCAGTGTACACAACACACACTACAGAATGAGAGGTGAGTCAGTGTACACAACACTCACACTACAGAATGAGAGGTGAGCCAGTGTACACAACTCACACTACAGAATGAGAGGTGAGCCAGTGTACACAACTCACACTTCAGAATGAGAGGTGAGTCAGTGTACACAACACACACTACAGAATGAGAGGTGAGTCAGTGTACACAACACTCACACTACAGAATGAGAGGTGAGTCAGTGTACACAACACTCACACTACAGAATGAGAGGTGAGTCAGTGTACACAACACTCACACTACAGAATGAGAGGTGAGTCAGTGTACACAACACTCACACTACAGAATGAGAGGTGAGTCAGTGTACACAACACACACTACAGAATGAGAGGTGAGCCAGTGTACACAACTCACACTACAGAATGAGAGGTGAGCCAGTGTACACAACACACACTACAGAATGAGAGGTGAGTCAGTGTACACAACACTCACACTACAGAATGAGAGGTGAGTCAGTGTACACAACACACACTACAGAATGAGAGGTGAGCCAGTGTACACAACTCACACTACAGAATGAGAGGTGAGTCAGTGTACACAACACTCACACTACAGAATGAGAGGTGAGCCAGTGTACACAACACACACTACAGAATGAGAGGTGAGCCAGTGTACACAACTCACACTACAGGATGAGAGGTGAGCCAGTGTACACAACACACACTACAGAATGAGAGGTGAGTCAGTGTACACAACACTCACACTACAGAATGAGAGGTGAGTCAGTGTACACAACACACACTACAGAATGAGAGGTGAGCCAGTGTACACAACTCACACTACAGAATGAGAGGTGAGCCAGTGTACACAACACACACTACAGAATGAGAGGTGAGTCAGTGTACACAACACTCACACTACAGAATGAGAGGTGAGTCAGTGTACACAACACACACTACAGAATGAGAGGTGAGCCAGTGTACACAACTCACACTACAGAATGAGAGGTGAGCCAGTGTACACAACACACACTACAGAATGAGAGGTGAGTCAGTGTACACAACTCACACTACAGAATGAGAGGTGAGTCAGTGTACACAACGCCGACTCTTTCTGTAGACTATATTATTATAGTCTATTCTACAATGTAATGTATATTATTAGTATTGCCATTGTCTTAGGAGTATAGTGGTAAGGGAACCAGCGGCTATCTAACAGTTCAGACCATGTTGTCCGCCTCTAACCTGGATCTCCTGATTTCCCTCGAGAAATCCTTGAGCACTACGGAGACTGGCACCTCCGGGTGCCATCGTTGTGTGGCCTCTGGCAGCTGGCACCTCCGGGTGCCATCATTGTGGGGCTTCTGACAGCTGGCACGTCCGGGTGCCATCGTTGTGGGGCCTCTGGCAGCTGGTACCTCGGGGTCTCTGTCTCCGGGGCGTACACATCGGGGCCCTCGGGCCAGCGTCTCGTGCCCCTGTTCTCGCGGGACCTTAGAGTATAGCCAGAGCTCTGACTTACGTGGAGGCCCAAAACACCACCTTTAGTAAGGACCATCCCGGGTACTAAATGTGGGTTCCCTGCGGTACGAGCGTGTTAGCCTGTAATGACACTTTTGTTCTCTCTTCATCGTGCCAGACAAAACTGATGTGTAATGTACTGAAGCGTCAATGTGTTATTTGACTGAAGTTCTCGGAATATAAGTTATAACATTTGCAATAGTTATATATAAATTAGTGTGTGAAGAAGCCCGTGGCCCTTCCCAGGTCACCTAATTAGCATTACTTACAACAGTTGTTAAGAAGGCACATAAATACAGCAGCCTCCCTGGGGCTCAGTTCCCCTTCCTTCCTCTCTCCAATGTGTTTCATTAAACTGAGAGTTACTGCTATCTGAATCATCTAAAGTTTGTGAGTAAATAAAATTATATAAGTGTGATTGTATTTTTGTTCTTTCACATTTCATGCATTTCCAAATTATAATGAATTTATTACTCAAATACGTACACACGCACATGAAGGCATACGTACACACGCACATGAAGGCATACGTACACACGCACATGAAGGCATACATACACACACACACACGGCTGTCAGGCCACGGAAGGGGGACCTGACGGCCCCTCTCCATATATATATATATATATATATATATATATATATATATATATATATATATATATATATATATATATATATATATCGATACTCCCCTTACTTCGTAAAGAAAAAATCCGAAGAGACACTATATTAAATTAATAAATGTCAGAGTATGATGATTAGAATATGGCAAAATTAGTCTAGGGAGGGGTAGCATTCACTGACAATGTATTATTTACAATACAACAACCCTGACCTGACCATGTTGTGCACGTACCCTACACCAATTACTGTTAGAAATTGTGTGAGGATAGTCCAAAGGATCTGGCCTCCAACCTTGGACAAACAGACAAATACAAATAGATTATACACTAAAGATGATATACATTTACAAATCAATTATATAATTATTTTACAAAACGCTTGTTGTATCAAAACAAATTACTTATCGATAAGAAAATCTGCCATGATATAAACATTAGGAAATACATTCATTGCTTAAACAGAAAAATACAGTAGCAGTTGTATTGTTAATTTAGTGACAAAGTTGAGCATTTAGAGATGATTCACTTTGCTATAACTCTGAGCTTAACGTAACACATAAGAGAGAGGAAGAAATGGGCGCATAAGTACAGAGTTGGACCCAAGGGGAAGGTATTGGTTTTATGACTTTTCTTAAGAACAGTTGTTAGTAATGCTGATTATAGAGGTAAATTGTATTTAGCTAATTCAGCTGTATCTGGGGAAGTTTGTGATATACGTCTAGATGAGGTCCTGATACAGGTGTGGTGTGGAACATGATGCTGCTACAGGTGTGGTGTAGTGCTGCCACGGGTGTGGTGTTGTGCTGGTACAGGTGTGGTGTAGTGCTGGTAGAGGTGTGGTGTAGTACTGGTACAGGTGTGGTGTAGTGCTGCTACGGGTGTGGTGTAGTGCTGGTACAGGTGTGGTGTAGTACTGGTACAGGTGTAGTGTAGTGCTGGTACGGGTGTGGTGTAGTGCTGGTACAGGTGTGGTGTAGTGCAGTTACAGGTGTGGTGTAGTGCTGGTACGGGTGTGGTGTAGTGCTGCTACAGGTGTGGTGTAGTGCTGCTACTGGTGTGGTGTAGTGCTGGTACAGGTGTGGTGTAGTGCAGTTACAGGTGTGGTGTAGTGCTGCTACAGGTGTGGTGTAGTGCTGCTACTGGTGTGGTGTAGTGCTGGTACAGGTGTGGTGTAGTGCTGGTACAGGTGTGGTGTAGTGCAGTTACAGGTGTGGTGTAGTGCTGGTACAGGTGTGGTGTAGTGCAGTTACAGGTGTGGTGTAGTGCTGGTATAGGTGTGGTGTAGTGCAGTTACAGGTGTGGTGTAGTGCAGTTACAGGTGTGGTGTAGTGCTGGTACGGGTGTGGTGTAGTGCTGCTACGGGTGTTGAGTAGTGCTGCTACGGGTGTGGTGTGGTGTTTCAGTTTGTCAGAGGAAGCAGAAATGTTAATTTGGGTGTGCATAATTCCCAGCACCACAGCTTGGCAATACAGAGAGGAAACACCCAGTACATTCATGGTTCCTGTCGGCCATCTGAGGAACTGGAGGAACTCGACAGACTGTAACAAAACTTTGTTTCTTCTATACAACCAAGTTTGTAATTTATTTTATGTAATAAAGTTTGAATAAAATAAAACAATTAGAATATACAAGAGGTGGTAGAAGACAATACGTGCCAGCGCACGTGGGACTACAAGAATGCCCCGGGTGCTATATATCCTCTTCTTTGAGGCAGAAGGTCCCTACAAACACAACCTGAGGGGCTACCCCTTACATATTTGTCAAAAATATATAGCGGATACCATGACCACTACACTAGAGATGGTACCGGTGCTGTTGCTAGAGAGGCCTCTGGCGGCCTAGGTATATATATATATATATATATATATATATATATATATATATATATATATATATATATATATATAAAATATATATAAGGGGGTACCACCTCTGATGCAATTATAGGGACCCACAGCCTCAAAGAAGGGAACACAGAGCATTCAGAGAAAAACTTGCCATTTAACTCTGAATTCGTATGAGTGTTCGCTTCTCCTACCACATATATATAATATATATGGCATATATATAATATATTTATATCTTGATGTTAATCATTGAATCTTTTTCCGTGCATAATTCATTTGGTTTCTCGTCTCCTTCCATCTTCCTGTGTGTGGTGCATAACTAGTCAAGCTGTAGATACAAATTAGGAATGAAGAACATTCCCCCTAGTTGTCACTCTGTCGGTTCCCTCAGGCGTCGCTGGACAACTTCCTCGTAATATAACTTTCCGCGCACACAGTTATGGCAATTGGCTAACATTGGCTGTGAAGTAGCCCATCCCAGTCACAATGCAAGTCGTTAAAAAAGATGGACTTCCCATCATGATTTTGAACCTGGAGTGAGAGGAACTTTTCTCAGGAGAGATTCTTAGGGCTTCGTCTTCACCGGTCCGGCCTCCAGTGGTTGTTGATGGAGGCACTCTGTCACTTGTTGTATTTCTCCAGCACTCTGTCACTTGTATTTCTCCAGCACTCCGTCACTTGTTGTATTTCTCCAGCACTCTGTCACTTGTTGTATTTCTCCAGCACTCTGTCACTTGTTGTATTTCTCCAGCACTCTGTCACTTGTTGTATTTCTCTAGCACTCTGTCACTTGTTGTATTTCTCCAGCACTCCGTCACTTGTTGTATTTCTCCAGCACTCTGTCACTTGTTGTATTTCTCCAGCACTCTGTCACTTGTTGTATTTCTCCAGCACTCTGTCACTTGTTGTATTTCTCCAGCACTCTGTCACTTGTTGTATTTCTCCAGCACTCTGTCACTTGTTGTATTTCTCTAGCACTCTGTCACTTGTTGTATTTCTCCAGCACTCCGTCACTTGTTGTATTTCTCTAGCACTCCGTCACTTGTTGTATTTCTCCAGCACTCTGTCACGTGTTGTATTTCTTGAGCACTTTGACAAAAATTACATTTCCCATTTTGACGTAATTACGAAGCAATATTGGTGTTATTCTGGATTTCTGGCCAGAAATGTTATAACCTGTGTTCAGTCCATGTTGGTCTACACTCTCGCAGACCCCAAAGACATATTCATAAATTTGACGATACTGTGTACTTAAACCGGTATTTCCCTAAATATGAATAAACTTTTTATATCTTACAATTTTGTGTAGAGTTGGGTCTAGGGTAAGCTATTGTCTTGGTTATATTGACAATTACATTTATTAGCAGTAGGAGGGTGAAGCAGTTAGAGTAACTAGTTAGAGTAGTTAGAGTAACCCGTCTTCAGGCTGTGCTCGTTCAAGCTGCTCCCGACCACCAAGACGAATTCGATTTAATTTAATTTTGTGAGTAGGTATGCAAAGAACTGATGACGTTCAATATTTTTTCGAACAGTGAACTGTGATCGAATTGCATCTCTCTCAATGCTTCACTAACAAACTTCAAAACCAAATAACTGTCATCAAAAGCTAGGTACCTAAGCCGCTCTAGGATTAACTATACAACAAATTCCAATATTAAAAAATTAACTAAAATTCAAGGAAATATTGTATATTGTTACACGTTAAACTTGAGGAACGCGTCTTAGGGAGAGTTCACAGCTTACCTCCAGCACAGAGAGAATACACCGTGGAAATCACATGTGAGTACTTTCAAGCTCCTCTTAAGGAGTGCTTTAATGCAGTGTGTTCTTGAATATAAATAATATTTGTTGGAAGGCTGAAGGCGGCGAGTGACCTTCAGGAGCGAAGCCGCTACTCTCAGAGTTTACCCGTGGTCAGTTTTGAGAGATTGTCCGCTCTGATAGACCCCGGCCGTTCGAGTCCCTGATGACCAACCGTCCAACTAATTTCAATGTTTTCCACATGACATTTCACACACACACACGCACGCACGCACGCACGCACGCACGCAC
>NC_091209.1:22370728-22375728 GCF_040958095.1 Procambarus clarkii
CATCACTCACCACGTCACCCTCACCACGTCACCCTCACCACGTCACTCACCACGTCACCCTCACCACGTCACCCTCACCACGTCACTCACCACGTCACCCTCACCACGTCACTCACCACGTCACCCTCACCACGTCACCCTCCCCACGTCACTCACCACGTCACCCTCACCACGTCACCCTCACCACGTCACTCACCACGTCACCCTCACCACGTCACTCACCACGTCACCCTCACCACGTCACCCTCACCACGTCACTCACCACGTCACCCTCCCCACGTCACTCACCACGTCACCCTCACCACGTCACCCTCACCACGTCACTCACCACGTCACCCTCACCACGTCACCCTCACCACGTCACTCACCACGTCACCCTCACCACGTCACTCACCACGTCACCCTCACCACGTCACCCTCACCACGTCACTCACCACGTCACCCTCACCACGTCACCCTCACCACGTCACTCACCACGTCACCCTCACCACGTCACTCTCACCACGTAACTCTCCCCACGTCACTCACCACGTCACTCACAACGTCACTCACCACGTCACTCTCACCACGTCACTCCCCACGTCACTCACCACGTCACTCACCACGTCACTCTCACCACGTCACCCTCCCCACGTCACCCTCACCACGTCACTCACCACGTCACTCACCACGTCACTCACCACGTCACTCTCCAATTTTCCAAAGAGTAGACAACATTTTTGGAGAAAGAAATTAATTTTTGCCTCAACTTTGTATATAATTAACTTTCCCTGACTTCATCGTCCGACCCCTTGATGAAGAGAGGATCTTCGCCACCAGAAACTTATAATGAAAAATGTGAGAAAATGAGATTCTTTAAGTGGCTTACAAGGAGGCTTAAGGAACTAAGATAAAGAGAAACTATTTGTGCAAGGATATGGTCGTGGATCCTCCCTATCCTGCCTTATGGTGTTCTCCTGTAGTTTGGCCCAATGTTGATGCAATATATTGCATTTTTTTTAGTAGTTGTAATCATAAGTTGAAGATTTGTTCAGATGTCTGAATCTTTGTGACTGGATGTTCAGTGTATCGAGGCTTTAAAGCCATGTGTAAGGATGACTTGTTATTTCTAGGAGGAAGAATTTACTAGATGCTTCGGGTCTCCTGGACGAATTTAGTCAAATCACCTGAACAAATCACCTGAAGGGAGCCGGTCGGCCGAGCGGACAGCACGCTGGACTTGTGATCCTGTCGTCCTGGGTTCGATCCCAGGCGCCGGCGAGAAACAATGGGCAGAGTTTCTTTCACCCTATGCCCCTGTTACCTAGCAGTAAAATAGGTACCTGGGAGTTAGTCAGCTGTCACGGGCTGCTTCCTGGGGGTGGAGGCCTGGTCGAGGACCGGCCGCGGGGACACTAAAAAAAAAAAAGTCCCGAAATCATCTCAAGATAACCTTAAGATAGTCAAAAAGGTTCTAGAATGCTCAGCCAATCAGGAATCACTAGACGTTGGTATGAGTCAGTGGCACCAAGTCCCCTGAGATGTTTATCTCCTTTCAGGGCTGAGGTTGTTTCTTGTGACGATGTGAAGAAGCTCCCAGCTTTCTTAGTGGATGTGAAGAAGCTCCCAGCTTTATTAGTGGATGAGTAGAAGCTCCCAGCTTTCTTAGTGGATGTGAAGAAGCTCCCAGCTTTATTAGTGGATGAGTAGAAGCTCCCAGCTTTCTTAGTGGATGAGAAGAAGCTCCCAGCTTTCTTAGTGGATGAGAAGAAGCTCCCAGCTTTCTTAGTGGATGAGAAGAAGCTCCCAGCTTTCTTAGTGGATGAGAAGAAGCTCCCAGCTTTCTTAGTGGATGAGAAGAAGCTCCCAGCTTTCTTAGTGGATGTGAAGAAGCTCCCAGCTTTATTAGTGGATGAGTAGAAGCTCCCAGCTTTCTTAGTGGATGTGAAGAAGCTCCCAGCTTTATTAGTGGATGAGTAGAAGCTCCCAGCTTTCTTAGTGGATGAGAAGAAGCTCCCAGCTTTCTTAGTGGATGAGAAGAAGCTCCCAGCTTTCTTAGTGGATGAGAAGAAGCTCCCAGCTTTCTTAGTGGATGAGAAGAAGCTCCCAGCTTTCTTAGTGGATGAGAAGAAGCTCCCAGCTTTCTTAGTGGATGAGTAGAAGCTCCCAGCTTTCTTAGTGGATGAGTAGAAGCTCCCAGCTTTCTTAGTGGATGAGAAGCTCCCAGCTTTCTTAGTGGATGAGAAGAAGCTCCCAGCTTTCTTAGTGGATGAGAAGAAGCTCCCAGCTTTCTTAGTGGATGAGTAGAAGCTCCCAGCTTTCTTAGTGGATGAGAAGCTCCCAGCTTTCTTAGTGGATGAGAAGCTCCCAACTTTCTTAGTGGATGAGAAGCTCCCAGCTTTCTTAGTGGATGTGAAGCTCCCAGCTTTTTTAGTGGATGAGAAGAAGCACCCAGCTTTGATTATAGATAGGAAAACTTCCAGGTTTTGTGGGTGAAGAGAAGACCTGATTTTTTCCCTTGAATGACAGGAACCATCCCGCCTTCATCGAGTAGAGAGCATAGCAGCCATCTCTGGAGAACTAACGAGCAAAACTGTATTTTTCTCTGTGGGAGAGCGACCCCTGCCCACCTTGTAAGGGTTGTGTGGTAAGCAGCTCAACCATCTCAAGGGAAGGATGAAGTGGGGTCTCCCTACCTTTGCAGGGGAAGAAAGAGAAGAGCTGGCCTGTGTATTGACTCTCGCTGGAAACAAACTCGCGTTCGAAAAGTTTTTTCTTGTATATACTGTTTTTCTTTATAGAACTTCTTAATTGCAGCAGAAGGGACGCTCTTATCTTTTTACCTGACTTTGATGTTATTATTGGAGTGGTTGTGTGGTACAAGGGAAGACCCGTGTTGCTAGTGTGAGGTGGTAGCAAGGACTGGACAGCGACACAGTGTTCTTGTGGTTGCGGAGGGATAAACGAGCCATATCACAGCGAAAGAGTGCACATTAGCAATGATATTTTAGGCTAATAGAAATATAACAAAGTCACTAAATCAAAAGTATATTTTTTTTCCTGGAAACCGGTGATGAGCACATAATGGTTGGCAGGTAACCCTGCAGTGGGCCAGGGTGGGCAGTGACCTCACCTGTGACAAGGTTGGGGAATTAATTGAGGTCAGCTTTTTGCATCACCCAATAAAATCATCATTAGATGTTTATGTTTGGAGGATATGAATCCTGAAATTAAAAAGTCATTTGCAGTATTGGAAATACTTTGCAATAGTAAATGACTAACAAGATAAAAATATGTTTAAACAGAACTAAAGACATTTGCCTGTCCCTTCCTCTCTTCTATTACTCGACTTGGTAATGGTCTAAGACGGACTGAAACGTCGTCGTTTCTTCATTTTCTGACGTGTAGTTTGGTCATCGTGGCTGTATTAGTCTGCATATGCATGGTACGTTTTTTAATAAAGCTGCAACAGGAAATACATTTGAAAGTATAATTTTTTGAGCTGGCGTCAAATTTGTAAACCAAAATATTGGTTCTGTCACTAAAGAATTAAAAAAATCATCTGCTTGAGACATGCTCTGAATTTATTATTGAGAATATTATATAAAACTCAGAGAACATTTCCGTTTGCCTGAGGATTATTACCTATAAAAAAGAGTTAATATCACATAATTTCTTCCTGCCCCAGCACCTCAACCAAATGCCAGTGAAAAAAATTAATTTCTTGCTTAATTAAAGCTTTGTTTCGATTTCTCGAAAATTTCCCAACTTCAAGCGCAAGAAGATGAAGAAATAAGAAATCTCTGGCTTAAAGAATTTCTGTGGTAGTGGTGTTCATTAGCGCCTGAGAACCCGCTACAAAATATCCAGACATTTCTTCTTGCGAGACGCGAAGGACGAAACAAATTGGATGAGCTACACATTCTAATTTGCTGGTTTGTTTATTAACTTCCTTGAGGTGTTGCTGGTGAGAATGTGTCCTGTTGCATAGGTCCCCTGAGGTGTTGAGTGTTGTATAGGTCCCCTGAGGTGTTGAGTGTTGTATAGGTCCCCTGAGGTGTTGAGTGTTGTATAGGTCCCCTGAGGTGTTGAGTGTTGTATAGGTCCCCTGAGGTGTTGAGTGTTGTATAGGTCCCCTGAGGTGTTGCTGGTGAGAATGTGTCCAGTTGAATAGGTCCCCTGAGGTGTTGCTGGTGACAATGTGTCCTGTTGAATAGGTCCCCTGAGGTGTTGCTGGTGACAATGTGTCCTGTTGAATAGGTCCCCTGAGGTGTTGCTGGTGACAATGTGTCCTGTTGTATAGGTCCCCTGAGGTGTTGCTGGTGACATTGTGTCCTGTTGTATAGGTCCCCTGAGGTGTTGCTGGTGACATTGTGTCCTGTTGTATAGGTCCCCTGAGGTGTTGCTGGTGACAATGTGTCCTGTTGTATAGGTCCCCTGAGGTGTTGCTGGTGACAATGTGTCCTGTTGTATAGGTCCCCTGAGGTGTTGCTGGTGACATTGTGTCCTGTTGTATAGGTCCCCTGAGGTGTTGCTGGTGACATTGTGTCCTGTTGTATAGGTCCCCTGAGGTGTTGCTGGTGACAATGTGTCCTGTTGTATAGGTCCCCTGAGGTGTTGCTGGTGACAATGTGTCCTGTTGTATAGGTCCCCTGAGGTGTTGCTGGTGACATTGTGTCCTGTTGTATAGGTCCCCTGAGGTGTTGAGTGTTGTATAGGTCCCCTGAGGTGATGAGTGTTGTATAGGTCCCCTGGGGTGTTGAGTGTTGTATAGGTCCCCTGATGTGTTGCTGGTGACATTGTGTCCTGGTGTGTTGAGTGTTGTATAGGTCCCCTGAGGTGTTGAGTGTTGTATAGGTCCCCTGAGGTGTTGAGTGTTGTATAGGTCCCCTGAGGTGTTGAGTGTTGTATAGGTCCCCTGAGGTGTTGAGTGTTGTATAGGTCCCCTGAGGTGTTGCTGGTGACATTGTGTCCTGTGTGTTGAGTGTTGTATAGGTCCCCTGAGGTGTTGCTGGTGACAT